>NW_028230447.1:20824019-21124019 GCF_043228905.1 Azolla caroliniana | reverse complement strand
ATTAATGGTTTCACCATCTTGAGGAGATGTAGGTTCCAGAAGTGGAAGTTACATATATTGTTAGACTTGAACATGTTTTAAGTATAAGAGGTAATCCTTAATGCCATCATCTATAAATTTAGTGCTCATTAACATCCATAAATTCACAACCAAAGAAATGTATACAATATTCATAAACAATTTTGATAAATCCATAACTCCTAAAATGTAGACGATATTCATAAACTGTCAAAATTGCCAAACTTAGATGTAAACATTAATATATCAATTTGAACATATCACATAGTTATCAAGGTATCCACAATGCTCTCCTCTTCTTCAGTTTGAGAACTCCCCTACAAAATTTGTGAAGTAAATGGCATTTGCAAGGTTTAATTACCATCAACACAATCATTAATGGTTTTTTGTTAATCAAGGAAGCACATGTTCACCATATGGTATCTTGTTGTGCAACATACTTCTTTAAAGTATTGATATGCATCTTTTACTCTTGTAAAAACAGAGATTTTAGTACAATTCGAGTTCATGTAAACCCTTGTTGAGAATCGAACTCAACTTCCCATAGGAATAGTGTTCACACTAGGCGGTGGACAACTTACTAGGACATTTCTGTAATTAGTAGAAAGGGCATTTGCCCTAGACTAGTTGGTATTTAAACCAACCTTTTGTAACTTAGTTGTTGTTGGATGTAATATACAGTTTCTTGTCTAGAGCTCTCTCCCTCTCTCTCTTTCTCTCTTCTACATTACGTGCACACACACACACACACACACACACACACACACACACACACACACACACACACACACACACAATCCTTCCGCTGCACAAAATCACTCTCGATTCTTTATATGGTATCAGAGCGCGTGGTAGCTGGATCCAAGCCCATCGGCTTTACATGTGTTGTGCTCAACCTCGCAGAGAACCAACTGATCGTTGTAGAGACGATTTCTACACGGCTCGCATCAAGACTAGAAGAAGTTCGACAATGAACACCTAGATGGGAAGTGCTTTTCCCACAGAGAAGCTCGATATAACAAACTTAGCATCTTGGGAGTTCAAGATGCATCAGTATCTTGTCAAACAAGGTTACTGGAGCTACATTGAGGGAGTTCACGAAACGCAACCCAATCTGACACACGCCGCCGACTACTTAGCGTGGGAGTAGGCCGCGAGCCGTGTGTTGTACTACCTTATATCATGCGTTCATGATCACATGCTCAGCTATATTCAAGATTCGAAAATGCCGAAAGAAGCTTGGGGAAATCTCAAGAAGATTTTTGCGGCCAATACGACTGCTTGAAAGCTCCAACTTGGAGGGACATGCAATAGAGGGACATGACGAACACCGATTATACCTTGAATATCAAGGAGTTGTGTGATGCCCTCGGTTCGATTAATTTCGTCATCGACCATGAAGAAATGGTGCAAATATGCCTCGGCGGCTTGACACCTCGATTCGGCGTGATTAGATCGGCCATTGTTGTGAGGGAGAACCCCCCTCCTTTTTTGACCTTCAATCTATTCTATTGGTCGAAGAAAATCATGTTCCACAAAGGAACAATGCGCCTGATGGGCAGATGCTCTACTCATAGTCGGATGATAGAAGAGGTAATGAGGTCGGTTCAGACGAGGCCGACATGGTTGGCCGACCCAAGAGCGTAACTCCCACCAGTGGCAAGAGGACAAGAACAATCCCAGAGAGTTCGGCAGAAGGGGGAGCCACCCTGCCAAATCGAGCAATCGTAACAACCCGATTGAATGTGGGTATTGTCGAAAACACGACCACTATGAAGAGAAGTGCCGAAAAAAATACGAGACTCGACTTCAACTAGCCAACAACTCACGAACTATGCTTCGAATTTCGACTATGACAATTGTGGCGGGATGTTCGTAATGAGGCATGAAGCACATTCAATGTCGGCTTAGTCTCTGACTAGCACCTCTTCTTCAGATAGGATATGGTTTATCGACCCGGGAGCATCCAATCACATGACGTCCCATGAAGATTAGTTTCGAGAATTACGAAAGCCCAATCGGCCCGACTATGTCAAAACTGGAGATGATACGACTCACCCAGTTCGGCATGTTGGAAATTGTAAAAGTTAGCGTGCGGAAGCGTTCAACAAACCGGCTCAGTCGGATAACAACAGAAAATGAGAAAAGGTTTAATGGAGAACTTAACACAGAGAATACGCGTGGGAGAGAGAGAGAGAGAGAGAGAGCGAGAGAGAGAGAGAGAGAGAGAGCGAGAGAGAGAGAGAGCAGAACATAAACTCAATTCAAAATATCACTCTGAAAACTCTGTACATAGATTGTGCTCAGTCAACGCTTTTATACAAAAAGGACTGATAGAAGTACTGACAGGTACTTCAATATTCCTACGTGCGACTGACACTAACTACGAGACAATGATAACCTAGTAGTTTAGGCTACTACTAGGCTTCCGGTTCCCACTCGAATCCGACTCTCTGATCTGTCTCCCCGATCCGGCCGGTTGTTTCCGGATACCATCTAGATACCGATCCGGCTCATCCTTCTGGATGTCGATCCGGCTCAGGCTTATTCAACCGATCCGGATCCAGTTGATCTTGCTCGCTCAACACTTCCCCTCAAGCTCAACTTGAGGTCGGATCGTGGTGTTAGTGTCCGCTACAATCGGTTCTTCTACTGGGCTCCTTCTGGCGTTGCTCCGCCTTGCTTGCGCTCCTTGTTCGGTCCGGTCCTGTTTTCCGTGACCCTTCTGGTTCTGCGCACCTTGACCTCCTTGGTCGGCTTGTTTGCTCAACAAGCCCATTTCAGCTCCCTCGCTGTTGCGATTCCAACGCTTGTTGACCCGTCGGTTCCTTCGAGTTGGCGTCGACTTCCGCTGCGTCTGTGTCTACTTGGCCTTTAGTTGATCCGGCTCCTCCGAATCCAACTGATGAAGCGAATCGGTTGTCTCCGATTTGTTCCCACTCTTGTCTGAGTTGGTGTTCTCCAACTCGTCTTCCGGTTTTAGGCCCTTCACCACATTAGACCATGTCCGGGTCTTGGCTTTCTCCTTCCAGTCGGCTCTGTCCTTGTTGACTCTGCCGCCGCTGCCACTCATTCCGACTTGTTCGGATGTGCCGACTTCCTTTGTTGACTCGGCCCGCTTTTTCCTCTGGTCTCCCCCTTTGTTGGTTCTTTCTTCTTCTCCAATTCCTTGTTCAGTGCTATCCGTTCCCTTTCCTGTTCTCCCTCTCAAGTGCAGCACATCGAGATGCTGAATGCCGAGCATCTCCGAGAAGTGCTGCAACTTGTCCGATTCGAGCGGTTTGGTGAAGATGTCGGCAACCTGCTGATCCGTCTGAACATACCGAAGTTCGACTTGACCACTCAGGACCCGCTCATGCACGAAGTGATAATGCACTTCTATATGCTTCATTCGAGCATGGAATACGGGGTTCATGGCGAGCTGTATGCTGCTCATGTTGTCATAGTAGATCAGGATTGGGGTCGGCACCTCGATCCGGAGATCTCGCAGCAGTCGCCGAAGCTAGATGGCTTCACAAGTGGGATTGGTAGCGCCCCGGTATTCAGCCTCAGTGCTCGACAGAGCCACTGTTGGCTACTTTTTGTTGCTCCATGCAACCACCGTGCTTCCGAGAGAAAACATGTAACCAGAGGTGGATCAGTGATCCGATGCATCACCAACCTAGTCGGCATTTGTGTATCCGAGTAGCTCTTCAGTTATACCATGCCGGTATAACAGTCCCCGATCCTTCATGCCACTCCCATACCGGAGTATCCAGTGTGCACACTGAAGGTGCTCGACGGTCGGCTTCTGCATGAACTGGCTGATCACTCCGACTGGGTAACTGATGTTGGGTCGAGTGATTGTCAGGTATATGAGGCTTTTGACAATTTGTCGGAACCGTTTCTCATTGCAGGCCGGTTCGGAGTTGGGACGAAGCTTTTGGTTCCGGTCCAGGGGTGTGGAGACAGGTCGACATTCCGTCATGCCAAACTTGTACAACATATTCAACATGTAGTGTCGTTGTGAGAGCAATATGCCATTGGGGGTTCGGATCACCTCGATCCCAAGAAAATAATGAAGATCCCCAGGTCCTTCATTTCAAGTGCGTCCGACAGCTGGGCCTTGACACGATTGATTTCATTGAGTCTGGGTCCAGTGATGACTAAATCATCTACATAAAGTAAGATGCAAACCGGACCGTCCGGACTTTGCCAAACGAACAATGAGGAGTCGGATTTAGAGGTCACAAACCCAACCTTATGCAGCCGGTGCGTGATCTTCACATTCCAAACTCGGCGGGCTTGTTTCATACCGTAAAGAGACTTCTTAAGCCGGCACACCGCCAACTTGTTCATCTCCGACTAGAAACCAGGAGGTTGGATCATATAGACCCATTCTTCAAGGTCACCTTGAAGAAACACAATCTTCACGTCCATCTGGTGAAGATGCCACCCCCTTGCCGCAACAACCACTAGTACCACACGCACTGTCGTCATCTTTGCTACCGGAGCAAAGGTCTCGTCATAGTCGAATCCGTGGGTTTGTGCGTATCCCTTCGCCACTAACCGGGCCTTGCACCGGTTAACCAAACTGTCGGCATTGTACTTTACCTTGTACACCATTTTACAACCGATCGGTTTACACTGTCGGGGAGGGTCAATGAGGTCCCATGTGTCGTTGGCATCGAGTACCCACACTTCTTCTTCCATAGCGGCACGCCAATTTGCGTCCTTTGCGGCTTCTGCGTAGCTCTCCGGCTCACGCACTTCCGCCACTTTGGTCATGTGCGCATAGTGATGCGCCATGTACTCATTGTACCCATACCACGTAACGTGGTTCTTTTGGCGGGAAGACCGGCGTAACTTGTCATCACCCAGTTTGGGGCCCTTCTTGGCCGATTCGGACTTCGTTCCCGAAGATTCGCCTTCATCCTTTTCGGAGTCGAATTCGCTCCGATCCGACTCAACGTTGCCGGTTTCGTATTTCGGCATCCTCTTCTTCCCCTTCTCTTTGCGCATGAACCATCTCCTCGGTTCCTTGCGCGGGGAGAGCACAACATAGTCTCCACTACTCGTCGGTTCCTCATCCGACTCGTCATCCTGACACAGCCGCTCATTCGGCCCACTTAGTCGGAATGAGATCAGACTCTCTTCTAGAGTCTCCAACTTGTCATCTTCTATCTGGACTTCCTCAGGCTCACTAGCCTCATCTTCCGGAATTGGGTCTGAGTCGGAAGTCGGAGTCGGTAGAGAGTACCACGATGCCCTCTCGTCGAACTCAACATCTTAGCTTACTCACCGGGGGTTATAACACTTATACCCCTTCTTCTCATGCGAGTAACCGACTAGGATGCACTTCTCCGACTTCGGATCAAGCTTCCTCCGCTTCTCATCCGGTACATGCACATATGCTATGCTACTGAATATCCGAAGGTGCCTCAAGTTCGGCTTCCACCCGGAATACAACTCATGTGTTGACACCTTGTCTCCGATCCAGTTTTGGATGTAGACGACTGTTCGGACCGCCTCAGCCCAGTAGAATTGGGGCATGCTTTTCTCCTCCAACATTGCCCTTGCCGCGTCGACAATCGACTAGTTCTTCCTTTCGGCCACACCGTTTTGCTCCAGTGTGTATCTGCAACTGAATTCTCTCTTAATTCCGTTATGCTGTAGATAACCGTTGATTTGGATGGAAAAGTATTCTTTTCCGCCATCCGATCGCAGGCACTTGATCTTCCTCTCCGTTTCCTGTTCAACTAAGCTTTGCAAGGTTCGGAAACATTTGAAGACTTCGCTCTTTTGTTTGATGAGGTAGATCCATGTGTGCCGGCTGTAGTCGTCGATGAAGGAGACGAAGTATCGACTCCCGCCAAGACTAACGTTCTGTGCCAGTCCCCATACATCCGAATGTATTAGTTCGAGCTTGTTACTGCTCTGGTTTCATTCGGTGGGGAATGGAAGCCGTTGTTGCTTCTCGAGTTGGTAGGCTTCACAAACTTGGGCCTTCCGGCCATTGAATTTCTGCAAACCGAACACAACTTGTTTCGATTGCATGTCCTGAAGCCTCCGGTAATGGACGTGGCCGATCTGCTTGTGCCAGAGATCGATGTCTGATTCAATCTTCTGTCTTGTGGCAAACATTGCGGTGCTAACTTCATTAGTGTTGAGGATGAACATCCTCCCTTCTCTGTGCCCTTGCACAATTATCCGACCTTCTTCCTCGATGAAGCACCCGAGGTGCGTAAACCACACCTGCATTCCCTGGTCGACGATTTGTCCGACCAATACCAGGTTTTTTGTGATAGTCGGAACGTGTATGACGTTCATCAGCTTTCCCTTTTGTCCGACATGGCTTAAAGGGACTTCTCTGACATGCACAATCAGGTGAGGGGTGTCATTTCCGGTTTCGACAATTCCCGGTTGTTCCGATTTCTCAAAAAAAAAAGAACCACTCTTCATGGCTCGTCATGTGGTTGGACGCTCCGGAATCAACGTACCATATTTCCTCCGATTTGGAAGTGGTCTTCTTCATCGAGTTAGCATTGTGCTTCATCACGAAGACTGGCCCTTAACCGGTCTTCCCGGTTTTGGATCCTTCTGATCCTTCTACGTAGTGCGAGCTTTGCCGGTTTTCCCGACCGGCTTTGCCGGATCCGAATTTGTCCGAATCAACGTGCTTCTTCCGGCACTCGTTTTCCCTATGGCCTTTCTTGCCATAGTACCTTCCAGAACGGCTGTTGGCACTACCTCTGTGCCTTCGGTCCTGCTCTTGCCAACTGCTTCCATTGCGTGCCGACCCACCTCGTCCACCATGTCCACGAGGCCGATCTGACTCCGTGTACAACATTCGGCTGTCAAATTGAGTGGTATCGACCCGATCACGTGGTTTTCTTCGACCATCAACATTGATTGTAAGTCGAAGAAGGACGGTGGCTTCTCCCGGGTGCTAATCGCTGTCCAGATTGGGCCATACCTTTGCGCTAGACCACCAAGGCAGATTTATACCATCTTGTCTTCGTTCACAGTCACATTGATGGACCCGAGTCTGTCACAAATCTCCTTTATCTTGGTGGTGTAATCCGTAACCGACATGTCTCTTTGCCGGATGTTGTTCCGCTCTTGCCGGAGCTGCAACTTACGGGTTGTGGTACTCGCGGCGTAAATCTTCCTCAAATTTCCCCAAGCCTCCTCCGGAATTTTTGCATCCTTTATGTAGCCGATCATCTGGTCGTGCACACAGGACGCGAGGTAGTACAATACTCGACTCGCTCCCTTCTCCTAAACCGTGAAGTCATTGTGTGCCGGCTCCGGCACTACCTTGTTCGTTCCATCCACGAAGCTCCAATATCCATGCCCCCAGTAGCCTCTGGTCGAGCTTCTCTGTGGGAAGTGAACTCGCCATACCTCTATCCATATCTTTCTCTATTTGTCCTTACTGGGTATTAGGGTTTGTCTTCGAAAGTGGCTGTCGGCTGTAGAGATTCTCAACCCTCGCGCTCTGATCCCATGCACAAGTTAGCGTGCGGAAGTGTTCAATAAACTTGTTCAGTTGGATAACAACAGAAAATGAGAAAAGGTTTAATGGAGAACTTAACACAGAGAATACGTGTGGGAGAGACAGAGAGAGAAAGAGAGAGAGCAGAACATAAACTCAATTCAAAATATCACTCTGAAAACTCTGTACATAGAATGTGCTCAGTAAGTGCTTTTATACAAGTCCATAAAGTAATGACAGGTACTTTAATATTCCTATGTGCGACTAACACTAACTACGAGACAATGATTACCTAGTAGTTTAGGCTACTACTAGGCTTTTGGTTCCCGCTCGAATCCGGTTGTCCGATCCGTCTCCCCGATCCGGCTCATCCTTCCGGATGCTGATCCGGCTCAGGCTTATTCAGTCAATCTAGATCCGGTTGAGCTTGCTCGCTCAACAGAAATGTTCCATTCGAAAATGACGACAAACAAACCTACCTCAAAAACGTCTTGCATGTCCCAACCATAAAAAAAAACCTGGTCTCGGTCATCCACATTGTCGAACAAGGTATGCAAGTACGATTCAATAATGAAATGTGGTTCATCAAAAAGGATGATCAAATCATAGCTCATGGTTGTTGAGAAGGCCGAATGTTTATCCTCGAATTAGAGGAGGTGAAATCGGCTATTTTTGCAAAAGGCCTCAAAGTCGAAACATACTTGAAACTGTGGCACCAGAGAATCGGCCACATCAATTAGTCGAAAGGAATCGTAATCGGACTCCCGACATTGATTGAGAAAGAGATTACAGGCATATGTGGGGCGTGCCAATTTGGAAAACAACACCGACATCCATTCCCGAAAGAGAGGAATGTGAGTAAAGGGATCCTGGATGTAGTACATTCAGATGTGTGGGGACTAGCCCAAACCGCAACATTTGGAGGTTGCCGCTACTATGTCATGTTCATCGACGACTCCTCTAGGCACACATGGATCTACCTTATGCGGTAGAAGAGCGAAGTGTTCGGACACTTCCAAAAGTTTAAAAATGAAGTCAAAAAAGCCACGGGTCGGCACACCTTTGATCAGATGGAGGAAAGGAGTATTTCTCGGACGAATTCATGGCATATCTCCGAAAGGAAGGAATTCGACAAGAAATCTCGTGTCGACATTCACCTCAGCAAAGTGGTGTAGCCGAATGGAAGAATTGCCACATAGTATACGTTGCATGAACAATGATGAATGAGAAGAACCTGCCGAAATCGTATTGGGCAGAAGCGGCGAACATGGCCGTATATCTCATGAACAGGTGTACAACCTTTGGGGGTACACGATGTAATCCCTCATGAGAGGTTTTTTGGAAAGAAGCCGGACTTATCACATGTCCAGATTTTTGGCTCAATCACCTACGTGCATATTCCTGACGAGACGCTGTCGTGAAGATTTTCGGCAATGGTGTGAAAATCACATGGAACGGAGAAAATTGAGAAGGTGCAATGTGCACACCAATGAATGGGGCGATGGTTACACTTGTACGTTATCATGTTGTAAATATGAATGAAATGAGAATCCCTAAGGCCTAATAACATTTTCGTGCATACCAAGGGGTGCAAGTAAGGTTTGAACATTGCACCTCCAAGTTAAGACACAATTGACTTACCATTAGGCTAAGTTGTTACTTGTTGTAATCTCATCATTGTATTTTTTACATGTAAATGCTCGTACATTAGAGCTTGAATGAGGGACATGGTCATCATGCATCACATGCGATGCATGAGCACCAAATGGCAATCATGCATTGTATGCATGTCTTACACCCTCACATGCATCATATACATGGGGGCATCTATATAAGTAAGAAAGGAAGGGAAAAGAAAAGGGTGATCAATCTATGCATCAATCAAGTTATGTATTGAATCAACATCTTAATATTAAAAAACCTACTTATCTTATTGGTGACTTGTCTTGTTTCTCAACATTGATGTCAAGGGTTCAAACCCGGAATTGGAATTTCTATCCATCCATCTATCTATCTTAAACACTTCTTGAATTCCCGTCTCTCTCTCTCTCTCTCACTCACAACCACATTAGTGCGTCACTTCGGCTACAACAATTTCATTTCGTGTGGTTATTCACTCTATCTCTAGAATTCTCGTTAGGAAGGAAATAGCACCGGCAAATATCATTTTGTCGTCGTTGTCGCTCGCTAAACATTGCACACCACCACATTACCGCCGCTTACACATCAATCCACCACACCACGGATTCTAGTTCGGGTGCATCTTCGACAACAAAGAACAACTTGACAATAAACCTAAAATGGCTAATTTATCTCCTCCATAGCCACTAGCGGAGATAGGCCCGGTGCTTGTCTGCGCCTGTGTGACACGCACATCGCGACGTTTGGCACGTGTGTGATGTGCCACACGACATCTATTTGGTGAACCCAACGTGAACAACACAATGTGGTAATGGAGGCAACACGAATGATGGATGTGGTCTTGCTTGCTTATGACTTAGAGGAGTCGATTAGAATAGAAGGTGGTCCAAGGCTCGTAATCCTTACATTTGTAAAGAAGGACATTGAAATGTTGTTGCATGATATAAGGATAGAGTGATGGAGTATCTCAAGCTGGCAAGGAAAGTCGAAAGACTATATCAAGAAGTTCCGGATTGGTAATAAGCGGTTATGACGTCAAGATTTGGGCCTCAACCTTTTCATGGTTTAGTCAATGATGATGAAGATGAAGATGATCGAGATGAACGCGATTATTGTCATGAAGAGACTTTCAACGAAGAATGTGGGCTCGTAAGGAAAGATGGAGATATTTGACGATGCGGTTATGAAGAGAGACACGACAAAGAACGTGGGGTCAAGAGGGAAGATCAAGCTATTCGAGGACGTGAGCATGAAGAGACA
This sequence comes from Azolla caroliniana, assembly GCF_043228905.1. Taxonomy (NCBI): domain Eukaryota; kingdom Viridiplantae; phylum Streptophyta; class Polypodiopsida; order Salviniales; family Salviniaceae; genus Azolla; species Azolla caroliniana. The sequence goes on along the minus strand of NW_028230447.1, from coordinate 21,113,623 downwards.
TATGACAAAGAACATGGGATCAAGACAAAAGATCAAGATATTCGAGGATGTGATCGTGAAGAGACATGCGATGAAGAACAAGGGCTCAAAACGGAAGAACAGGATATTCAAGGATGCGGTCATGAAGAAGAACGTGGGCTTGAAAAGAGAGATCGACATGACTATGGTCATTACGAGGATCGTTGCAAACTCGACAAAAGAGAAACATGTGACGAAGAACACGATCTTGAAGGGAGAGATTGTGATTGTCATCATGAAGATCATTGCAAACTCAAGAGAAGAGAGAGATGCACTGAAGAAGGATACAATAATGAAGAGAGATGTGATGAAGAATGTGGGCTCAAGAGGGAAGATCGAGAAGGATGCGATCATGAAGAGACATGTGGTGAAGAAAGTGGGCTAGAGGGGAAAGACCAAGATACTCAAGGATGCAGTCATGAAGAGACATGTGACAGAGAACATGGGCTTCAGGAGAAAGATCAAGATCTACACGGTTATGATAAAGACAAAGATCATCACAAACTCACAAAGAGTGCTCGAGATCTACAAGGTTATGATCGTGGCAAAGATTACTATAAACTCAAGAGGAGAAATCAAGGTTGAGCTCTTCATGGTTGTGCTACACTCGGAAGTCGTGATGGTGAGAGAAGTTGGAATCTAGACTCTCATGGTTTAAATTGTGATGACGAGTCTGATAGGTTTAATGAGAGCCACGAAAAAGAGAAGTTAGGAAGAGACAAAAACTTTACATTTAAACGTGATGACAATGACGATAATAACGATACACATGATTTAGGGCTTGATAATAGTAAGAGAGAGTTTATAATTGATGGTGAGAGTGAGTGCCAAGAGAAGAATGAGGGTTATGATGATAAAAAGTTGTGCACTTTCTGTGGATATGGTTATGATAAGGGTAATGATGAGGGTGAGAGTGATGAAGAGGAATTGTGTGTTTTAGGTTGCCTTGGTTTTCTTCAGGATAGATTTTATAAGAGTTCCACTAAATCAAATGGTGACATTCATGAGGATATCCATTATGAAAATAGAATAGGAATTTGTGATGATGAGGACGTTCTACAAAAATATGTCCATGATGATGTAGGGTTACTTAATGATCACAAGGGTATAAGTAAGGAAAATCTAGAAAATGTTATTTGGGATGTGTATAATGATGATGTTGATGTTGTGAGTGTGTGCAAGAAGGATGAGTTTAGGGTAGATGATATTGAGGATAATCTAGAAAATGTTATGATTGTTTGGGATGTGTATGATGATAATGTTGGTGTTGTGAGTGTGTGCAAGAAGGATGAGTTTAGGGTAGATGATATTGAATATGATGGCTATCTCGTGATAAATAATTCGGTGACTAAAGATGTTGTTAACTCAAAGGATGACTATAATGGTGATGTAACTATAATTAACATTGAGGTTGTTATCGAAGAAGATGATGTTGTGGTAAAATGGATGGTTATTACATATGAAGAAGAAAGGAAAGAAGTGATTATGAGGACTACCCAAGGGAAGGAAGGGAAAGATGCATCAAGATGGCGGGATGTTCAACTAAACAGAGGAGGTTGTATTGCCAACGTTTCCATCTCCCATCTCAAAGAAAAAGATTGGCTAATAAGAAGAAGCACCTGGTTTTTGGATTCGGTTTGACAAGACGCATCGACTGCACCCCAAGAAGATCGAAGGAGGTTGGGTATTGGTCTACAACAACAACCTTGACAACCAACACAAAATGAGAAGAAAGTTCGCAAGAAGTGACACGTGCCAACAACAACGCCACCTACCACCTCGCGGAGCTAGACGGATCGAGGTTGGCCATACCCATTATGGCGAAAAGATCTTCAATAAAAGACAAGCTGAGGGTCCTTTACAATGAAGTTGAAACCTGCAAACGTGAGCGAGGTCAACGAGGACGTGGAGGAAATTGATTGTTCACCGTAGCCAAAATCTCACATTCTCTTCTTGGCACGTATCGAAGGACGTGCGGTTTCGTGGGGGTGGATGTCGTGAAGATTTTCGGCAACGGTGTGAAAATCACATGGAACGGAGAAAATCGAGAAGGTGCAATGTGCACATGACTGAATGGGGTGATGGTTACACTTGTACGTTAGCATGTTGTAGTGTTACCGATACGAAACATTGTCTATCTTAGTCCTTCGAGATAGACCTCAAGGTGATTGCGTGGCAAGGTATGCCGTACTCCGTTGGTTGCATAACAATGCGTATCTATGGGTGAAGGTTCACGGCTACGACCGAGAACTTGAGTGCGCTACTATGCTACTCGTGCCCTATGCTTACAGAGACGTACTTACGAATAGTACAGAGATTACACAAGACAACACGGGTATCCCAGACACAAAAAATCAGAGAAGATAAGATACTATTAGAAAAGAAAAACCTCAGACTCCAAAATTACACGCTACCTCTTACAGAGGATTTTTGCCCTTTATATACACAGGGCGTTCAGCCATTCACACTTCCCGCGTGAACCGTTACATTTCTTTTTGTTGTCCGCCGGAATAGTAACCGACGGCCAAAAGCGTAGGAATAAGAAACTATATAAAGCGTAACATATGTAACGGTTCACGCTTCCCCGCGTGAACGGCTAATTAGACCCTGCATATATAAAGGGCAGAAAACCTCTTAAGGAGGTGCGTGTAAATTTTGAGAATTGTAAAAGAACGCCTGATAATAGAATACTATCTTCTCTGAGTTTCTGTGTATAGCTACGACTAATTCAGTGTCTGTGTCTCGGATACGTAAGCGCAACCTGTGATAAGGAGTCGGTTGTAGCCGTCTCCTCTTACACACGGAGGAACCACAACGGTTCTCTTCTTACGCAGTACGCTTAAGCTCTGTTTGTTGTTCCCACTCACCTTGGGGTCTAGGTCGACAGTCTGACCACATACCGTGTTCCTAAGAGGCAACACTTTTGGCACGCTTGGTGATCTGTGTTTCCTCACAGACGAGCAACAACGAATGGATGTTTAGCCGTAGAAGACCCAGAGAACCAACAAGACAAGACCGACCAATAACAAGGTCCATCACACGCCAGGCAGAAGAACGCGCCCGGCAAAAGCCGCGCATCGACGACCCCAGTAATACTTGCCAGGAGTGCAAAGGGGATTCCTTGCTCCCCAAATACCTCGACGAGGCGAGGGGACCACGCTTGACCTTTTCCGATCCGCCGTAGCTCCCACGATGGCCTTTGCCTACCCCCGCTTTAACGGCAAAACCGACGCCGCAACTCATATTCGCATGTTCTTGAACGTTTGGAATGCGAACCACATGGCACAGAACCTTTCCGAGACAGTGGCACACCAGTCGAAAATGACGGAGTTCGGATTAACATTAGATGGGCATGCGGCGTTCTGGCATTCAGAGATGGATTTACCAGCCATAACAACCTTCGATCAGCTGCAGTCCGCCTTCTTGCGTTTTTTCCACCGGAGGGTTCCACAACACAAGATTCTCAGGCAGTTTTACACAATTAAGAAACTACCGACCGAGACGATAGCAGACTTCAGCTTACGGTTCCAAAATTTACGATGGAAACTGGATTGAAGCCCTGCGGAGGAGGAGGCTCGGGAGACATTTCTGGCAGCGTTACGCCGGCCCATCCGGGCAACGCTCAACAACAATAGCGTGAAAGGGGAAACGACGGATATGGTGATTGAACGAGCGTTACAACTCGAATTGGATGACGAGGAGGAGAGGTTTTCGATGTCATCCTTACGACAAGCGTTACCTCAGGATGAGGAACACCAATTTCGTCAGGCAATCCAGTGCACGATTTGCTTGAACCCGGGGCATTCCGCGGTGGAGTGCAATATGCGAATCCACTGCCCAATCTGCCACTCGAAGGTTCACACAGTCGACCAATGCGAGTACAATATGTTAAACAGAGCCACGCCCGCAGTCCGCAGCATGGACACACAGCGGCAACCACATCGGGCGGAACAAAGGAGGCAAGAAGACCGACCCCGGTATAAGGATCGCAACCCGCGGAAGGACAGGTACAACCGGAATCGCCGGAATCACAACGAGTCCGAGGAGGAGGACCCGGAGGACGAGGATTATCGTGGACATCTGAGTTACGCCAAAGGGGGTCCGCGATTCGAATATCAACGCCCGATAAACAAACGGGGTGGCTTCAATGGCTATCGGGGTAAGCCTCGACAATATCGGGATCACCGGCGTTACAACGAAAGCTCGGGGGATGAGAGGCACCAGGAACAACGACGGGATCAACAGCAGCCACCGCGTACGTCTCGACAAACGAGGCCGGACTGCGAAGAGCAAGTGGTGCCTGGAGAACGGCACACTCCACCTAGGGTTGAGAAGGGAGAATCAAGCATCCATTGTTTTATTTGTTAGCAACCCGGACATTATGCCATACAATGCCCAACACGCAAGGGAAAGGGGCCCGCCGTCAACACGATTACGGCGGAGGTGCAACAAGTCACGATACGCCAGCAAACAAAAACGACGGATTGGGCTGCGCAGGACGAGGTACGACGACAAGCCCAAGCCTGGGTGGAAAAAGCAAACGCGACCAACACGGAACGTATGAGGCAGGAGTCCGCGAACGCAATGAAGTGGACAGAGAACGAAAAACCGGGGCCGGACCCCATTTGGCAGGTGTTAGCAGGCTGTGAAATCACGTTAACTATGGAAAAACTGCTACAGCTAGTTCCACGTTTCCGCTAGACCATGGAAGCACAGGTGGCGGGCATGACCGGGCCGAGCGTTGCCACAAACCTGACTGACGTCAACGAGGGACCACCAGTGGTGGATCAACACAACTTGGCCATTACAGTAATATTGCACTTACATGAAGTCCCTAGATGTGTAATCAACAGCAGCTCAGGCGTCAATGTGATTAGCGCGAAAACTTGCGAACAGTTGGGCATTTCCGAATGGGAGGTGTGTCCATTCTGGCTTCGCATGGCAGATACCCGATCAGTGCGATCGTTGGGGCTAATTCGCAAAATAGGCATCATCGTGGGCGGACACCACTTCGACATATCGGAGGTCGTCCTCGCTTTGGACGCGCCAGGAGCGTACCCAGTGCTTCTGGGCAGACCATGGCTTCGGACAACAAATATCAAGCAGAGCTGGCAACACGAGTGTATCAGTTTCCGGCAGGGACGCATCAAGGTTCGTGTTCCTACGGAAGGCAACACGCCCCAACCTAAGGGGATAACACCGTTGTATGCGGAAGACATCAATATGCTGGCTGGGGTGGAGGATGCCGAATTGGAAGCGTACCTTGACGAACATCCTCGGATTATTCCACTGTTCGAGATAGATGTCATCGCAACTGCGACAGAATATACTACGGCCATTGTTCCGAGCGAAGAGCCGCACGAACCAAACCTAGAGTCCATATTGGAACTCAGCAGAGCACGGGCGGCCTTCGAAAGGGAAATGGAGATTTCACGATGGGTCACCACTTCCGCTCTCGACAAAGTAAATGTGGGTACGGGATCGGAACCCCGGTTCCTCTCCATAGCAAAGGAATTGAGGCCGGACCAGAGAACCACAATGATCGCACTACTCACGGAATATAAAGATGTGTTTGCGTGGGCTCATGAGGACATGAAAGGGTTAGATCCCAAGTTCTATCAGCATAAGATCAATTTAGCAACGGATGCGAAACCTGTCCAGCAGTGTCGCTACCGCATGAACCCCAATTACGCGACCCGCGTGAAAGAAGAAATTGACAAGCTGCTGAGGGCTGGGTTCATACGGCCAATAAAACAAGCGACATGGCTTAGCTCGATAGTGGTTGTCCCAAAGAAAAACGGCAAAATACGGGTATGCGTGGATTACCGGAAATTAAACGCCATAACCATTACGGATGCATTTCCCTTACCCTTCACCGATAGCGTGCTGGACGCCGTCGCAGGCCATGACATGTACAATTTCTTAGATGGCTTTAGTGGCTATAAACAAGTACGCATGCACCCCAACGACCAGGAGAAGACGACATTTGTCACGGACTGGGGAGTATATGTGGCGGTCGTCATGATGTTCGGGCTAAAGACAGCACCGGTAACATTCCAACGAACGATTACGGAGATCTTTGGGGAATACATTCCGACGTTCATGCAAGTCTTTTTAGATGATTTTGCGGTATATGGGCGAACAAAAGACCATTTCTCACACTTACGTCTCTGCCTGGAATGTTGCAGCACCGCACGCTTAAGCCTGAATCCCGTGAAATGTGCCTTCGGCGTGACCAGCGGGACTCTCCTAGGCCACATAGTCAGCAAGGAAGGAATAGCGATCGACCCAAACAAGATCTTCGCTATTACGCAAGCTAAAACTCCGACAAATGCCAAAGCACTTAGCCGGTTTCTAGGCCAAATACGGTGGCACAGTTGGATGATACGGTATTTGGCGGACTTCGCCACGCCACTACACGCTGCCGTACATCAGACTCCTTTCCAATGAACTGCAACAGAGGATAAGGCCTATGAGGCACTTAAGATAATGCTCACACAGGCGCTTGTAGTACAACCTCCAGTTTGGGCGAACCCATTCCACGTGTTCGTCGACGCCTCGAACATAGCAATAGGAAGCGCGCTAATGCAACTCACTGAACCAAACTGGTACAGGCCAGTATACTACGCAAGTCATAAATTATCAACAGCAGAGCAGAACTATTCCACAACAGAGCGGGAGGCGCTAGGGATGATCTATAGCATCAATAAATTCCGACATTATTTACTAGGACGGAAATTCGCGTTCCACATGGATCATTCGGCATTATTGTATTTGGTGGAGAAACAAGCCCTGACAGGGAAATTGGCGCGGTGGATGCTGCTGCTCCAGGAATTCGAGTTCGTAATTCAGCACCGGCCAGGGATGCAACACGTAGTGGTGGATTTTTTTAGTAGACCTGAGAATGGAGAAACAGTACAAAAAGACGACGACGATTTTCCGGACGCCGACATCTGGCGAGTAGCGACATTTGCAGAAAAAACGGAAGCCACCTTTCTGAATTGATGGCTTATGGAAATGACGTACTTTTTGACTACAGGACTACCTCCACCACAATTACGCATAGACGATAAGAAACGGCTAGCCGTCCGAAGCCGTCACTTCTGCCTGGTCGAAGGGTATTTATATCACAAAGTAAGTGACGGCATTTGGCGACGTGGAGTCCGTCAGGATGAAAAAGAAGCAGTTTTACGGGAGGCACACTGCGGCATGGCCGGCGGCCATTACGCGGGCAACGTGACAGCCCGCAAAGTCTGGCAGGCGGGCTTATGGTGGCCAACAACGCAGAAGGACGCATCCGAGTATTGTAGAAAGTGTGATTTGTGCCAGTGGATGGGTCAGCCCGTGGAGGACGCAAGGATGCCACACCAGCCCGTATTACCGCTGGACCCCTTCCAAAAGTGGGGATTGGATTTTGTGGGGCCCTTCACACCAGCAGCAGCCCGTACAGGCAACAAATACATATTGGTAGCCATGGATTACTGTACCAAATGGGTAGAAGCAAAGGCACTACGGGAAAATACGGCGGCCGTCACAGCCAAATTTCTGTACAAGCACATCTGGTGCCAGTTCGGCTGCCCGATTGAGCTCATCAATGACCAAGGGAGCCACTTCCTCAATACGGTGGTTCGGGAAGTAACACAACATTACGCAGTCGTCCACAAGAAAAGCACGCCATACTACCCACATGCGAATGGATTAGCCGAATCCACGAACAAAACTTTACAGACCATTTTGAAGAAAACCGTCAATGAAAATAGAACAGACTGGGATACCAAACTCCAGAGTGCGTTATGGGCGTACAGAACTAGTTACAAAACAAGCATACAGTCAACACCATTCCGGCTAGCGTTTGGACTAGAAGTTGTGATGCCGGTCGAATTTCGGGTACCTAGTTTGCGCATTCAGGTACGGAACCGATTATCAGAAGCCAAGTCAGAGGAGGAACGACTCTACCAACTCCTCGAACTAGGGGAGAAATGCTTCCACAACATGGCTGTGTTGGAAGAAGAACAGCGATGGCGTAAAGCATTTGTCGATCGACATCGGAGCGCAAGGGAAAAGGAGTTCACCGTAGGCCGAGCGGTGCTAGTTTTGCAAACGCGCATGGGCCAGATGCCGGGTAAGCTACGTTTCCGTTGGACCGGCCCATATTGGATAATTGGAGCGGAACAGGGCACGTTCCAACTGGGAACACTGGCTGGAGAAATAGTACGGCAAAAAGTGAATGGGTTTCGGGTCAAACCTTACCTGGGCCCTACGCCACCTAACCCATTCACCGTCGAACGGGACAAAGCCGGAGAACCCACAGCGTAAAAGGGACAGACCCAATTGTACTTTAATGTAAAAATAGAGGGTAACTAATCGTTATGAAAAAAAGAAAAAAAAGAAAAGAAAAAGAGAAGATAGCGACTATTAAAACGAGTAAAGGCATGCACAAACTCCTAGTTCAAGAACACGCGGCACCACGATGGCTCACCGCCCAATGAACCCTAAGCCACAAAAAGAAGGAAATAGAAGGTTTTCTGCACAAAGCAGAAACACAACGTCTAGCTATCAGCGCGCCCATCGCTCCTCCTCACCTTCTTCCCCATCACATCTCAAAGCTCCAACTCACCACTGCTACCCGTCTCCTCTCCACAAACCTACTCTGGCGATGCCGATCTTCATCTCTACTGCCCTACGCCGATGGCTCGTGGAGAAGCGCCTGGATGGTTACATTAGGGTCGCAGAAGCACCTCCGCACCCGGACGCCATGGACATCGCCAGGCGGCTTAACATCGACACGGTCACCAACTCTTCCATTCGGAAGAAGTTAGACCTATCCTCACTAGGCGAAAGATATTTCGAAATACCTCCTACAGAGGCGCTGCAGCGGTATTTTGGTCCATGGGTGAAAGCATGCGAGTGGAAACAATTAGCTATGTCCTTGACATAGCTAATTAGCTATGCAAAAAGCTACCATTGATAAATAGTCATTTTAGTAAAAAGCCATCATTAATAAATTAAGTATGCAAAAAACTACCATTGAAAATACTAGAGTGTTTTAATTACATATGTAAATGAGTGCCATAAATGTGCAACATAAATTGATGTGTGCACCATAAATGTGTACCATAAATTATATATCGAATTCCTAGGTCCATTATGCATGATCCTTTGCCACATCACGTAGGCCATCTCTAGTTGAGTACTGTGGGTTAGTTGCTACCACTGTTGCTAAACCCTATCGAGTCCACCTGCCGCCACTCTACAATGAGGGGCCGCTACTGTGCGTTCCAAGCATCATCAAAGAGCTGCTCAATCTGACGGGGTTCTCTTCTCTGTGACACTCTACACTCAGGGGCCACTACTGTGCATTCCAAGCATCATCAAAGAGCTGTTCAATCTGACGGGGTTCTCTTCTCTGTGCCACTCTACACTCAGGGGCCATTACTGTGCGTTCCAAGCATCATCAAAGAGCTGTTCAATCTGAGGAGGTTCTCTTCTCTGTGCCACTCTACACTCAGGGGCCATTACTGTGCGTTCCAAGCATCATCAAAGAGCTGTTCAATCTGAGGGGGTTCTCTTCTCTGTGCCACTCTACACTCAGGGGCCGCTGCTGTGCGTTCCAAGCATCATCAAAGAGCTGTTCAATCTGACGGGGTTCTCTTCTCTTTGCCACTCTACACTCAGGGGTTGCTACTGTGCGTTCCAAGCATAATCAAAGAGCTATTCAATCTGACGGGGTTCTCTTCTCTTTTCCACTCTCACTTAGGGGCCGCTACTGTGCGTTTCAAGCATCATTGGTAACTGTTCAATCTGACGGGGTTCTCTTCTCTTTTCCACTCTCACTCAGGGGCCGCTATTGTGCGTTTCAAGCATCATTGGTAACTGTTCAATCTGACGGGGTTCTCTTCTCTATGCCACTCTATTCTCAAGTGCCTTCTATGTGCGTTTCAAGCATCATCGGTAACTGTTCAATCTGACGGGATTCTCTCCTCCATTGCCATCATTCTATACTCAGTTGCCACTACTGTCCAGTCCCGGATTGCTTCCACATTTCGATTTGACGGAGTTCACTCATCCAACGACAACATTCTACACTCAGTTGTTGCCATTGGTCGGTCTTGGATCGCCTCCTCAACTGTTGGATCCAACAGAGTGAAATCCTCTACTGTTCGGTCTTGGATTGCAATAACTTTTCTGTCTATTGATTATCTTGTGTATTGTTGTGTCTAATCTTGTGTATTGTGTGGAATATTTTTGTGTATTGTTGTTGCCCATAGCCATCTTTAATACTTGTTTTTTTTTCTGGAAATTTAGGGTTTTAACATGTCTAGCCAAATGGAAGGGGAAGAAGGGTGTTTAGAATTACCCCTCAATGATCATAAGGATAGGGATGATGTTATCAGGACACAACAAGCCATACGAAACTATTGGGCAGAAAAAAAAAGGAAACATCGTCAATTGTTGAAGGATACGAAAGCCACACTCAGTAAAGGTAAGGATAGTTTAGCTGAGAATGTAAGTAATGCGACTACCATCATAGAGAGAAAGGTTGTAGACTATTTCAATGTTCAAACCAACCACATCAGCAATGAAGAAAAGAAGGTAGTACTTTATGGAATATGTAATGATCCATCGATAAAGGACTTAGTTGATTGTGATGGTCTTAATGCAAACATATCATCTATTTTAGTAAATAATCTTCGTAATAGTTTCGTATCCATGAGCAGGTCAGAAGATGATCTTGTCTTAAAAAGGTCTAGTCTAATGATGTTACTTAATAGTGATGTTGACGATATAAACATCAGTGAGCTATCTAAGGTAATTGGTGTTAGTAGAAAAACAGTGTACAATACAATGAACCGTATAATTTCCTCGGGTGAAGGAACTAGTCTACTAAAGCTAACTACAAGATGTAAGCCAATGACACCCATAACATTTGAAATCAAGGATGTAATCACAATGTTTTGGACTAATGAGAGTAGGGTTTCACCCAATAAAAAGGATTTATGTAGGAAACGTGTTGGAAGAAATCAATACGAGGAGCATCCCATTCATCTTCTTGATGTACCTCAGGTATTTACATTTATCTCAACATTTGTTTTGACTCTACTCGGAAAGTTAATTAGCTCAGTTAGCAGAAAAGCTAATTAGCTTATCAGTTACATTTACCTCAGTTAGCTACTAGGATCGCTACTACATAGGTAACTAGCTACTCTCAATAGTTACTACCATGATAGCTAATTAGCTATTCTCAATAGCAAATTTAGGTACTACCAGATAATTAGCTGTACTGCTAGCTAGTTAGCTATCATGGTAGCTAGTTAGCTATTTCGTTATTACCAGCTAATTAGCTACTAGGAAAGCTAATTAGCTACCATGATAGCTAATTAGCTACTATGATAGCTACTACATAGGTAACTGGCTACTCTCAATAGCTACTACCATGATAGCTAATTAGTTAGGATAGCTAATTAGCCACCATTATAGCTAATTAGCTACTAGACCAGCTAATTAGCTACCATGATAGCTAATTAGTTACTAGGACAGCTAATTAGCCACCGTGATAGCTAATTAGCTACCATGATAGCTAATTAGTTACTAGGACAGCTAATTAGCCACCGTGATAGCTAATTAGCTACCATGATAGCTAATTAGCTACTATACCAGCTAATTAGCTACCATGATAGCTAATTAGTTACTAGGAAAGCTAATCAGCCACCATTATAGCTAATTAGCTACTAGACCAGCTAATTAGCTACCACGATAGCTAATTAGCTACTAGACCAGCTAATTAGCTACCATGATAGCTAATTAGTTACTAGGAAAGCTAATTAGCCACCATGATAGCTAATTAGCTACTAGACCAGCTAATTAGCTACCATGATAGCTAATTAGTTACTAGGAAAGCTAATTAGCCACCATGATAGCTAATTAGCTACTAGAGCAGCTAATTAGCTACCATGATAGCTAATTAGCTACTAGGACAACTAATTAGCTACTAGGACAGCTAATTAGCTACCATGATAGCTAATTAGCTACTACGACAGCTAATTAGCTACCATGATAGCTAATTAGCTACTACGACAGCTAATTAGCTACCATGATAGCTAATTAGCTACTAGGACAACCAATTAGCTACTAGGACAGCTAATTAGCTACCATGATAGCTAATTAGCTACTACGACAGCTAATTAGCTACCATGATAGCTAATTAGCTACTAGAATAGCTAATTAGCTACCATGATAGCTAATTAGCTACTACGACAGCTAATTAACTACCATGATAGCTAATTAGCTACTAGGACAACTAATTAGCTACTAGGACAGCTAATTAGCTACCATGATAGCTAATTAGCTACTAGAATAGCTAACTAACTACTAGAATAGCTAACTAGCTACTAGAATAGCTAACTAGCTACTAGAATAGCTAATTAGCTACTAGGATAGTTAGCTAGTTACGAGAATAACTAATTCCCCTTTATTACGCAGGTCGATTTATTTATTAGGTTCAAACGAATGCATCCAACTATCAAAGTTCAACTACGAACATTCGAGTCTCTTAAGCCACACTTTGTGAGACGCTTAAAGGATCGATACACATGTTGTTGCATTTACCATGTACAGATGGGTTTTCTGAAGGACTCTGTTAATCTACTACGTCACCATAGCGCATCCCTAACTAATACAGTTTGCACATGTGGGTGCCCAATCTGTCGATCAAGCCCGCAAGAGGAGTGTAAATCATCTGAGCACGCTATCTCTTCCATGAGTTATTTATTAGATTCAATATTGTGTCCGAGAGAAACTGACGCTATCTTCCATATTCATAAATGTGTCATGGGTTTATGTCAAGATTGTGGCCCTACTAGATTTAGGTGGTGTCCAAATGAATTGAGTAGTGAAATATTGATCTCTGTGAAGTTATTTGAGTCAGTGAACACCAATTTCGAAGGAAAGGTGTGTAAAAGAAAGGATCTAGTTCGGAAGATGCTTAAACCAAGGGATTTGGTGTCTCTGTTTGTAGTATCTCTAGGAAAGTTCATTAAACACAACTTCATTTATTCATGGCAGGCCCATCAGTTTAAGACTTGCATATCTGATTTCCCAAATGATGTAGTAGTCTCAGTAGTAGATTTCGCAGAGAATTATACTTTCAAGCAGCAGAATGAAATTCAATCTATGCATTGGTGTTCAGTTCAGGTAACCATTTTTGTGCACATAACATATTTTCGAGTTTCAGGTGATGTTAAAAAAGTAATTCATTTCTTTATTTCCGATGATAAGAAGCATGATACCTTGTTCGTCCAACACTGTTTTAAGTTACATTGGCAGTGGTTATTAGCTCAACGTTTGGAGCTTACTCAACATTGGGTCTGGTCTGACGGAGCTGCGTCACAATTCAAGGCTCGACGTCCATTTTATTTTGTGGGGAGGTATCCTGCTATAACAGGTTTGGAGATGAGATGGAATTTTTTTGGGTCTGGCCATGGTAAAGGTGAACATGATGGTGCAGGGGCTGTTATAAAGCGGGCACTTACCCATGAACAACTAAAGACAGATGGTGTGCACATGAATTGTGCATCACATGTAGTTGAATTTTTAAGAACAAATATGTCGACGAGTGCCACAGGTGTTTATTCCTCGCAAGTTCGAGATATCAAACGTGAATTTTGGGAAGTGAAGATAGATGAAGTAAATAGGGAGAAGACCTGGGAGTGCCAAGGAATTCCCGAATTGCGATCTCTGCATGCTGTTCGCGGTTATTCCAGGTTGGATGGTCATTGTATTGCGGTTAGAGAATTGACTTGTTTTTGCTTCCATTGTGTGCAGGGAAATTGGAGATATTGTCTAAACAAAGCATACATTCAGAATTGGGAGTATCACACTCTGAATGATAAGGAAGCAGTTGATGGAGAAACAGGGCAGAATGCTGACTTCACATATGAGGGACTTGGAGATACTTTGAGTGATGTCCTGAACGTTGGGGATAACTTCGCTGTAAATGCTGAAGAAGGCAATTCAGAGGGTGCTGATTTCTATATATTAAAGTGCACGGTTAGTAAACAGTGTGCAAGGCAGAATATTGTAGATGCATGGGGAAATTTTGTATCTGCCGGGACATTCTACGTCGAAGGCATTTTTTATGCAAAACTAGATGACTACGAATATGTGTACAGACTGTTAGAAGACAAACCAACGGCGTATATGTACTCTCATTTGGTCAGATGCATCAATGTCCCAATGTCAGAATACAATAGCTGCTCCGGTTTATACACTGTTGGTGCTAATGTGTATGAATGTATTTACAATAGTATGCCATGGAATTTGTAGCTACAAGTAGCACTTACCATGTTCTCTTGTAAAACAAACATGTATTTCGCGAAAACAGATCAATAAATTCGTTTGGAATCAATTTCTTGTATACAGTCTGCTTTCTGTGCTTCTTTCTCAATAAAATCATGTCTTTTTTGTTAAGTTTTAAGTTATAAGTTATAGCGAAATAGTCATCAGTAGCTAATTAGCTGTACAAATGCAGCTAATTAGCTGTACAAATGTATTTACAATAGTATGCCATGGAATTTGTAGCTACAAGTAGCACTTACCATGTTCTCTTGTAAAACAAACATGTATTTCGCGAAAACAGATCAATAATTCGTTTGGAATCAATTTCTTGTATACAGTCTGCTTTCTGTGCTTCTTTCTCAATAAAATCATGTCTTTTTTGTTAAGTTTTAAGTTATAAGTTATAGCGAAATAGTCATCAGTAGCTAATTAGCTGTACAAATGCAGCTAATTAGCTGTACAAATGCATCTAATTAGCTGTCAATAGCTAAATAGTCATCAATAGAATGAAATCAACAATCTGCAACATATTCCTCAAATTACACAGTAGATAAGTACAGTGGGAACAAGTAATTAAATTCTTCATTGAATAATGTCATCTCTTTACATATTTATAAATTACCATTGGAAATGTCTACAAATCTCCTATAAACAGCTAAGCTCTTGCTAGTCAGTGGAACGAGTCTACATATATTATCCGCATATTGAGCTCAGTATGGAGTCCACAACCATGCACCTAGTTGGCAGCTCACTGTTTGCATCAGGTACTGTTCAGGCATTTCCTCGGGTAGAATGAGACAGCATCTCCGAATATTGAAGTAGTGTCGGAAATGTTCTGTATCCAAAATCAATGTATTGTCGGCATTATATTCAGGCCAAGTAGCCCAAAAATCAGAAAGTCTCTTGAATCTTGCAGCTTCCATCTGCTCACAATTTTCTCGTGCCCATTGACCTTTAAAACGACTTCGCCATTTTGGGAAGAATCTTGCCAAACACTTCCACACATCTGATTTTGGTTTTTCACTCCAAATAAACAAATCAAAGTATTCCACAACCCACTCTAGAAACTGATTTGCGTCCCTCCTTGGCTGCATATATCTCACACTCATCAAGACTTTATCGAGCTCCAAGATCAAGGCTCTTCTTTCGACTTCTAGTGGTTTAGGTTTCCATTCCTGAAACTGAGCCGTTGTTACACCATTTTCTGGTAGGATACAATCAATCTCAATCAGCTCAGGTTCGGCTGACACAACTGGTGTCCTTTTCCTCTTTAAACCCCTAGTCGACTGTGTTGGGCCTAGCTTCACATTCTGGTGCTCTTGTTTTGTCGACTTAGTTATCAATCCTTGGATTACCTCAGTGCATGTAGCTACTGTTCTGCTCGATATCAGTCCACTGGTATCACATGCTGCATCTACCTGCAACACCAAGTCATCCGTGCTACATGCTGCATCTACCTGCAACACCAAGTCATCCGTGCTACATGCTTGATCAACTTGTGTGACCAGATCACTTGTGTCAGTTGCTACATCTACTTTCAAGATGGGGCCCTTTAAACATGCCGCAATATCAACAGTATCCACACTGCCATTGGCCTTACGAGCAATAGAATCAAACCCTTTAGACTCTGCAACATCAGAAAACACCAACATATTCACACTCACAAAGTAACTAATAGTCTCACAAAACAATATCCTGAACATCAAAGAGTTTCAGTCATAGAACAACACTCTTCAAATTATCTTGGAAAAACATCATAGAGTTCCATTACATAATGTGGATCAAGCAACAACCAATCTGAGGTTTTACTTGTCCAACAGGATAGTAAAACTTCATAAAACCCTAGCAAAATCCCTAAGCTAACAATCATATCCAACTAAACAGTATTTCGCTCCACTACGTCTGGGCCCCTTGACCGAGTAACTGGTCTTGTTCCCGATCGTGGCCCCTTCTTCAGCCTTTTTCTGGTTGGTTCCCCATTTAGCCTTGCTTCTAGGACCCAATGCGCAAGTGTGTCCTCCTCCGACAACCTTCCCATCGCCTCAGCAGCTAATTGCACATCAGCCGTGTCTTGAACTAGCTTTTCAAGTACAGAGGGATCTGTTTGGACATTTTCAGTAGTTGGGCTCGGTGGGGTGGAATCAAGGTCTTGAGACTCGAAGAAATGTTGCATCAAGTGTTCATAAACACTGTTGTTGTGAACCTCAGTTTTACATGTTGTTTCCACTATTTCATGGCATTTCACATCGTTGCCTAATTCAGTACACTGTTCCAAAAGAATAGGGTGTAGCTGATCTGAAGGAGATGTGATAGCAGGACTCTTACTTTCAGCCACATTGGCAGTAGTATCCTCATCTGTTGCAGCATCATCAGCACCAGACACATCATGTGCCGTCCTTAATCCACAAGATTCTACAATAACATGACAGTTATTTAGGATAGCTAATTAGCTACTTTACTAAACTATGGTAGAAGCTAGGATAGCTAATTAGCTAGTACGATAGCTAATTAGCTAGTATGATAGCTAATTAGGTACTTTACTCAACTATGGTAGTAGTTAGGATAGCTAATTAGGTACTTTACTCAACTATGGTAGTAGTTAGGATAGCTTATTAGCTACTAGGACAGCTAATTAGCTTCCAGTAGCTAATTAGCTACTAGGATAGCTAATTAGCTGCCAGTAGCTAATTAGCTACTAGGATAGCTAATTAGCTACCAGTAGCTAATTAGCTACTAGGATAGCTTATTAGCTACTTTACACAACTATGGCAGTAGCTACTAGGATAGCTAATTAGCTACTAGGATAGCTAATTCGCTAGTAGGATAGCTAATTAGTTGCCAACAGCTAATTAGCTAGTAGGATAGCTAATTACCTACTAGGATAGCTAATTAGCTAGTAGGATAGCTTATTAGCTACTTTACACAACTATAGTAGTAGCTAGGATAGCTAATTAGCTACTATGGTAGCTAATTAGCTACTTTACTCAACTATGGTAGTAGCTAGGATAGCTAATTAGCTACTTTACTAACTATGGTAGTAGCTAGGATAGCTAATTAGCTACTTTACTAACTATGGTGGTAGCTAATTACCTACTAGGATAGCTAATTAGCTAGTAGGATAGCTTATTAGCTACTTTACACAACTATAGTAGTAGCTAGGATAACTAATTAGCTACTTTACTCAACTATGGTAGTAGCTAGGATAGCTAATTAGCTACTTTACTAACTATGGTAGTAGCTAGGATAGCTAATTAGCTACTTTACTAACTATGGTGGTAGCTAGGATAGCTAATTAGCTACAATGAAAGCTAATTAGCTACTTTCTCAACTATGTAGTAGCTAGGATAGCTTATTAGCTACTAGGACAGCTAATTAGCTGCCAGTAGCTAATTAGCTACTAGGATAGCTTATTAGCTACTTTACACAACTATGTCAGTAGCTAATTAGCTACTATGATAGCTAATTAGCTAGTAGGATAGCTAATTAGTTGCCAGTAGCTAATTAGCTAGTAGGATAGCTAATTAGCTTTTTTACACAACTATGGTACTAGCTAATTAGCTAGTACCATAGCTAACTAGCTACTAGGATAGCTTATTAGCTACTTTACACAACTATGGCAGTAGCTAATTAGCTACTATGATAGCTAATTAGCTAGTAGGATAGCTAATTAGCTAGTAGGATAGCTAATTAGCTAGTAGGATAGCTAATTAGTTGCCAGTAGCTAATTAGCTAGTAGGATAGCTAATTAGCTTTTTTACACAACTATGGTACTAGCTAATTAGCTAGTACCATAGCTAACTAGCTACTAGGATAGCTTATTAGCTACTTTACACAACTATGGCAGTAGCTAATTAGTTACTAGGATAGCTAATTAGTTGCCAGTGGCTAATTAGCTAGTAGGATAGCTATTTAGCTTTTTTACACAACTATGGTACTAGCTAATTAGCTAGTACCATAGCTAATTAGCTACTAGGATAGCTAATTAGCTAGTAGCTCATTAGCTGCCAGTAGCTAATTAGCTAGTAGGATAGCTAATTAGAAAAGACTAAGCTTATTAGCTACAGTATGGTATACCTGTTTGTTTTCTCCACTCATTTGGTAGAGTTGTACTGCAATCTCCCAAACAGAATGCAGCAATTCGACAGGCATGTTGAAAACAAAGCAGATGGTATGTGTGGTTGCATGGTTGTAGGTGAACCAACAAAGACGCAGTTTTGTCCTCCACACCTAACCCGCAAGCGATGCAACGTGCTTGAACTGTCAATAAATCATTTTCTGGTTCTACTTCATTTGGTAAGGGAGCAAGAATGTTCAGGTCCAAATCCTGTCTGGTCCTTACCATTCCCTCCACAAAATGTAGCTTCTTCTTAAGGCAGCTAACTACCTGTTCTTGATGAATGTATTGTTCCTTCAACGCAACAGAGAAATTTACCGATTAATTATTCTTGTTGTTGAAAGATACACCAACTTTGCTCAGGAATCGTTAACTTACTTGAAGCTTATCCAAATTGTAATCTGCAACAGTATTTACACCTAGAAGGTCCAGGTTCATTGAAAGAACCTGGATCTCTATTTGCAGTTCTATTTTACGTTGGGGATCCAGTGGCCCCTCTAATTCAAGCTCCTGTTGCGCAACCTATTCCAGATAATGCTTGATTAGCACATTTTACCCGTTATTTATAACACAATCACATACCAGCAAAACAATAGTTACCTGAATCTTATTTCTAATTGTTGTAACAGCAGAAGTAACTTTGCTCTCCATTGCAGAAGCCATTGTGGCTTTCTCTAAATCAGTCTTAAAAAATGCCAATGTCTCACAGGCGTCATGAACATTTTTTAGCATATAGCTAACCAATGTCTCACCTGTATCATCGACATTGGCTTTCCTTGGGTGTCGGTGTGGTGTATGCCCCCGGTCTTGCTGGGAGTCGGCAGTTGCATCAACAGCTGCCATGCTCCAAAATCTGTCTATTTTTTGTGCCAAGGTCCCCATCTTTCGGCATCTTTTTACCGATGCCTCACCATAGACTGCCCAAGCTACCCTATACATTTCAGGGTCTCTAGATTCCTTCGTTGTTTTGCAGTACTCATATGCAAATGCTCTAGCAAATGAAACTGACAACTCATTGTTGACTGGGATCTCCTGATGAACTTTCTGGTGCAGTCTCATGCAGTCATCGTACAAGTCGGCTCGTACATGCTTCAGCTTGACCTTGCCTTTGACTCTAGGCACTGTATATACTGTCATCCATGTCGAGAATCGACGCTCCGATTTACCTTCCTCTTTCGGCCACAACCGAGTAATTAGGAATCAAAGGAGCAGAAAATAGGAAACACAGAGAAAGACACGATGACACAGGGATTAACGTGGAAAACCCTAAATGGGAAAAAACCATGGGAGTCCTCAAACTCCAACTATCACTATGAACAGAGATGTACAATGGTGAAGCTACAAGGCAACAACCTTGAGTTCACTGTCTTCGCCACAGGCGGCGGTAATACACAGAGGCAACGACCTCTTCGTCTCTCTCTCTCTCTTTCTTTCTCGGCTGCTCTCACTTCGCATGAAAAATGAGCAACAAAACATAAACTGTTTGCCCTAAGTCATATTTATACACATATGACTTTCGGGCTATTTACAAATATAGCCTCAAGGGCTCTTGGCAAACATATTCACAAATATGTCCCCGCATCCGTATCTCTCTCCGGGTACATTCAGCATCCGGCTCCGTAACCGGGGTCTTCATCATCCGGCTCCGTAGCCGGGGTCTTCATCATCCGGCTCCGTAACCGGGGTCTTCATCATCCGGATCCGCATCCGGGTACACTTCGTCCGGCTTCATGCCGGGTACTTCTTCATCATCCGGTTCCGTAACCGCAACCGGGCTTGCCGTCATTTGTGTCCGGGGACATCCCATCCGGAGGGACCGAAATCCCAACAAACTCCCCCTTCACTTCGGCATGGGATGTCTCTCCAATCCGATCCTCTTTCGGCATGCTTCCAGTTTGTCGGGTGTGAGGACCTTGGTCAGCATATCCGACCCGTTCTCGTCCGTGTGGATCTTTGTCAGCACGAACTCCTTATCTTCTATCCTTTCCCGGATCCAGTGATATCTTCGCTGGATGTGTTTCGTCCGGGAATGGTAGGCCGCGTTCTTTGCAAGGTGGATGGCACTCTGACTATCGCAGTAGAGTCGGTACTCCTCCTGTCGGATACCGAGCTCTCTAATGAAGTCCTTCATCCATATTATTTCCTTGCCGGCTTCAACAGCCGCCATGTACTCCGCCTCCGTGGTTGACAACGCAACCGTCTTCTGCAGCCTCGACTGCCACGAAACAGCTCCCCCTGCATACGTCATCAGGTATCGGAGTATCCACTTGGCCGCGGGGTTGCTCATGTACCGGCTCACCACTCCGACTGCATATCCTATGTCCGGTCTCGTACACACCATGGCGTACATCAAGCTCCCGACGGCTGAGGCATACGGCACTTCCATCATATCCTCCTTTTCAGCCTTTGTCTTGGGACTTTGCTTGCTGGCCAGCTTGCAGTTTGCCGGGAGGGTCGATCCGACCGGTCTTGCTTCCGACATGTTGAACCGTTGAAGCACCTTTGTCACGTACTTCTCCTGTGACAGCCACAACTGCTTCTTCTTCCGGTCTCGGATGATGTGCATCCCTAGTATTTGCCTCGCCGGACCCAGGTCCTTCATTGAGAAGGTTCGGTGAAGAGCCTTCTTCAGCATCTGTCGTCCACGTACAGGAGGAGTATTAGAGAGTCTCCTCCTTCGAACTTCTTCACAAACACGCAGTGATCAGACTGCGTTTTGTGGTACCCTTCGTCGGTCATGAAGGAGTCGAACTTCCGGTACCATTGCCGGGGAGCCTGCTTCAGTCCGTAAAGGCTCTTCTTCAACCGGCATACCAGGTGCTCCTTCCCTTTCTTCTCGAATCCTTCCGGTTGCTGCATGTAGATCTCTTCTTCGAGGTCACCGTGAAGGAATGCCGTCTTCACGTCCATCT
This sequence comes from Azolla caroliniana, assembly GCF_043228905.1. Taxonomy (NCBI): domain Eukaryota; kingdom Viridiplantae; phylum Streptophyta; class Polypodiopsida; order Salviniales; family Salviniaceae; genus Azolla; species Azolla caroliniana. The sequence continues at coordinate 21,092,245 of NW_028230447.1, read as the reverse complement.
GTTCTACCTCGAGGTCCATGCTTGCCGCTATGCTCAGCACCGTCCGGATGGAGGTCATTTTCACTACCGGTGCAAATATCTCGTCGAAGTCGACGCCCTTCTTCTGCTGAAACCCCTTCACCACGATCCTGGCTTTGTATCTCGGGGGGTTTCCGGCATCTCCCGGTTTCAGCTTGAACACCCACTTGTTACGGAGTGCCCGTTTTCCTTTCGGCAACTCCACAAGTTCATATGTGTGGTTCTCATGCAGGGAATCCATCTCCTCCTGCATGGCACTTAACCACCTGCGGCTATGGGTGTCATTCTTTGCTTCTTCAAAGCTCTCCGGCTCCCCCTCGTCGGTTAGCAGCACGTGCTCTGGTTCCGGAAATCTCCGGGGGGCCCTTCTCTCTCTTAGAGGATATCTCCGTTCCGGAGCTTCGGTAACCGGTTCTTCCGATTCTTCTTCATCCGAATCCATTTCGGGATCGGGGCCGGTTCCGGTATCATTTTCGTCTTCTTCGGCCGGTTCGGTTTCTTCACCGTCTTCGGCCGGATCCTCGAGTGCTAACCGGTCCCTTGCCGGTCGGGACTGCTCCTCGTAGAGTTTATCCTCACCGGTCGACTTGGAGCTCTTCATCTTCTTCTCCGACTCCCAGTCGGCGAGTGTCTTGTCCTCCATGAAGATGATGTCTCGACTCCTGAATATCTTCTTGTCGACCGGGTCCCATACTCGGTAGCCGAACTCGTCGTCGCCGTATCCGAGGAATATGCATGGCCGGGTCTTTGGATCTAGCTTTCCTCTCCGGTCCTTTGCCACATGCACGTATGCGAGACACCCGAACACCTTCAGATGCCGGTAGGATACTTCCTTACCGGTCCACACTCTCTGCGGCGTGTCTCCGTCCAAAGGTACTGAGGGTGATCTGTTTATCACGTATGTCGCCGTCGACATCGCCTCAGCCCAAAAACCCTTGGGTAATTCCGCATGCGCCAGCATACTCCGGACCCTCTCCATTATGGTCCGGTTCATCCTCTCGGCCAGCCCGTTTAGTTCCGGCGTCTTCGGCACAGTAAACTCGAGCCGGATTCCCTTCGAGCGACAGTACTCCTGAAACTGCCCCCGGTATTCACCTCCGTTATCCGCTCGTATCGCTTTCAGCTTCTTGCCGGATTCTCTTTCCACTCTCGCGTGGAGTTCTTTGAAGACGGACAACACTTGGTCCTTTGTCTTCAACGGCGCCGTCCACAGCTTCCGGCTGTGATCATCAATGAAAGTCACGAAGTACTGGGCTCCGCCATGTGACTTCGTTTCTACCTGACACACATAAGTGTGCACCAACTCCAATGGTGCGCTACGTCTCGTCGGTGGCCTTGAGTGGAAGGAGGTCCGGTTTTGCTTACCGGCCAGGCAGTCGGTGCACTTCTCCAGGTGCACATGCTTCACTGGAATAAGGTTGTCTTCTGCAAGCCTCTTCATCCCCTTCTCACTCATGTGGCACAGTCTCTTGTGCCACAGCTCACCGGCAGCGTCGGCTGCCACGTTCAGCTCCTCCGGACATAGCCGGGAATTCATCAGGTACAGTGTGTTGACCTTCCGGGCCCGAGCCACTATCAGGCTCCCTTTGCTGAACTTCATGACACCGTTCCGGATGCTGCCCGTGTAGCCTTCATCGTCTAGCCTCCCGGCCGAGATCAGGTTCAATCGGACCTCCGGAACGTGTCGAACATCCTTCAGCAGCATCTTGCATCCGGTTGATGTCATCAGCCACACGTCTCCTATGCCGGCAATCCGGCATGTACCTTCATTTCCCATCCGGACACAGCCATGCTCACCGGCTGTGTAGGATGAGAAGTATTTCTTCTCCGGGGTCAGGTGGAACGACGCTCCGGAATCGACCACCCAGGTCATCTCTTCACCGGCAAGGTTTAGCTCCGTCTCTTCGGTAATGAGCATTATCTCTTCTTCACTTGCCGCGAATGCCGTCGTTCCTTTCCGGTCCTGCCCTCGCCGATCCGGACCTCTCCGGTCCGTGGCTCCCCGGTATGCACCGTTTCTCTCCGGTGACTTCTTCGAATCGGTGTCGTCGGCTCCGTTGTCCTTTCGGTAATGCCGACAATTCTTCCGGAAGTGCCCCGGCTTCCCACAGTGGAAGCATGTGGGTCTTCCTCTTGACTGCGACCGGGTCCCCGACTTCTCCCGTCTTTGAGGACTCCGGTTCCATTGTCTTCCCCGTTCCGATTCGGTAAGCAACGCCTTCGAGTCGGAGACCGGTTCTTTATCTCTCCGACGCGCTTCTTCGTTCAAAATGCTTGTCTTTACCGTTTGTAGAGACAAGTTATCTTCGGTGCAGGAGGTGCTGAGAGTCACCACCAAGTTCTCCCAGCTATCCGGCAATGTACACATCAGGATGATGGCTTGCATTGCATCCTCCAATGGGAACTTGATCGCCGCAAGCTGGTTCACGAATCCCATGAACGTGCTTACGTGTTCCACCATACTCTCGCCGTCCCGGTACTTGAGGTTCACTATCTTTCTCATCAGGGAGGTCCGGTTCAACGCATTCTTCCTCTCATAGAGGCCCGACAGCTTCTTCCACATCTCATAGGCGTTCGTATCGTTCGCCACATGTTGCAGGACACTTACATCGACATATTGCCGGATCGTCGCTACTGCTTTCCGGTTCAGGAGCTTCCACTCCGACTCAAGTACTCCCTTCGGTATTTCCGACCTGTCAATCGGTTCGTACAGGTCCCGAACAATCAGAAGATCCTCCATCTTGATCTTCCAGTCGGCGTAATTCTGCGCATTCAGCACCATCATTCCCGGCTGCCCGCTACCGCCGCCTTCCATCTTCTGTGTTACCGTCGCTCTGATACCACTTTGTCGAGAATCGACGCTCCGATTTACCTTCCTCTTTCGGCCACAACCGAGTAATTAGGAATCAAAGGAGCAGAAAATAGGAAACACAGAGAAAGACACGATGACACAGGGATTAACGTGGAAAACCCTAAATGGGAAAAAACCACGGGAGTCCTCAAACTCCAACTATCACTATGAACAGAGATGTACAATGGTGAAGCTACAAGGCAACAACCTTGAGTTCACTGTCTTCGCCACAGGCGGCGGTAATACACAGAGGCAACGACCTCTTCGTCTCTCTCTCTCTCTTTCTTTCTCGGCTGCTCTCACTTCGCATGAAAAATGAGCAACAAAACATAAACTGTTTGCCCTAAGTCATATTTATACACATATGACTTTCGGGCTATTTACAAATATAGCCTCAAGGGCTCTTGGCAAACATATTCACAAATATGTCCCCGCATCCGTATCTCTCTCCGGGTACATTCAGCATCCGGCTCCGTAACCGGGGTCTTCATCATCCGGCTCCGTAGCCGGGGTCTTCATCATCCGGCTCCGTAACCGGGGTCTTCATCATCCGGATCCGCATCCGGGTACACTTCGTCCGGCTTCATGCCGGGTACTTCTTCATCATCCGGTTCTGTAACCGCAACCGGGCTTGCCGTCATTTGTGTCCGGGGACATCCCATCCGGAGGGACCGAAATCCCAACAATCCAGTCTATATCACTGATCAATTTATCACTTAGGACAGCAGGGTCAACACCCTCGAGTGACAGACCATAGGTGTTGTGGAAGTCCTCCTTTGTCTCGCAAAATTTTGCGAAGTTTAGCACTCTCGTATACGGAGGAACGAGCCATCTGAAATATCATTTCAGAAATCAGAAATAGTGCAAAATCAGAATATGTGAGAATCAAAAACCCCAATCAACAACAACAAAAATGGTGCAAAATCTTTAACTTAGCAAATCAGAAACCCTAATCATAATTTGTATTCAGAAATTTGAAATCAGAAACCCTAATCAAAATCTGTAATCAGAAGTTTGAAATCAGAAACCCTAATCAAAATCTGTAATCAGAAGTTTGTAACCAGAAACCTTATTCAGAAATTCTAATCAGAAATTTATAATCAAAAACCCTAATCAGAAATTTCAATCAGAAACCCTAATAAAAAATTTCAATCACAAACCCTAATCAGAAATCCTAAGCAGAAATTTATAAACAAAAACCCTATTCAGAAATTCTAATTTGTAATCAAAATTTGTAACCAGAAACCCTATTCAGAAATTCTAATCAGAAATTTATAATCAAAAACCCTAATCAGAAATTTCAATCACAAACCCTAATCAGAAATTTCAATCACAAACCCTAATCACTAAAGACAGGATTAAACACAAAAAAAGTAATATAAACACACCTGTTGCTACTCCCCGATTTGCGAGACATCCTTGTATGGGACTCCAAGGACTTCGCCCTATTCGATTTTGGGGAAATATGAATCGGCACCAAAGTTCAGACAGTAGTCTAAAAGAAAAAACAAATGTTTGGGGTTTCTGTAACTGAAACATACCTGGACGATGATCGAGCGGGTTCTGTGTTGTAGCTCTCAATCTGCAATGTCGATTTTTTGCTGTTACGGGAGCTACGTCTGCGTTCGTGCTCTGAGTACTCCATCTGCGTTCAAAATCAGACTTAGGCTAAACAGGAAATTGATGACATTGAAGTCGACCTTAGATGATGGTGATATTCCCCAAGTTCCACTACGTCTGAAACAGAAGTTCAAATATTTGAGTTTTTTCATAAATTAGTTTTTCAAATATTTGATTTTCCCACAAGAAAGACTAGCTAAACAAATAGCTAATTAGCTATGGCCATTTTAGTAGCTAATTAGCTATAATAGTGTTTCCACTCGCATGCTTTTACCCCCATACTCATCCTCCGCCAAAGCCAATAGAACGAAACAAATTCCGGATCCCTTCTTCCGTGAAGTTGCCAAGTTCCTACTGGAAGTAGGTTGCGTCCATGTCAACGCTTATGGGATGCCTAAACAGAAGGCAAGCATCATTATCGACACCTTTGAGGGGCGTACAGTCGACTGGGGGGTCATCACAGGGACGGCGTTAAGGGAAGGCTTACATGCATACCAAGCAGGCAAAAAGCTCAGGCCAATCATCCAACAATACCTTACGGTACTGTTTCCACCCCGAGGCCTACCAGCACCACAGCCCAGCCAACCCACGACACCGCCCCGCTCCGCAAAACGCAGGTTAGCGGAGTTAGCGGCCCTAGAGTGGGAGGAGAAACCCCAACTGGCCCAACCAGTCCCAAGGACAACACCTCCTACCGACCAACCGGATACACGGGCGATGCAGGAGGAACAACCGAGACACCCCATGGAGGCAGCCCCAGAACCACACACCGAAGCACGGGGGGAAAGCCCTAGACCAAACCGGTGCAGATTGGACAAAAAAGATGGGCGGGGGTTGGTAAAAACCGCCCCCACGGATCCGGAGGCACCGACCGCAGGCGAAGGCCCCGCAACAGCAGAGCTGAATACTACCTTCGAAATCATCCGGGAGCCGCGGCTGATTATTACGACTCAGTCCCAGCGAGGGAAAGCCGTATTGACGGCGAAAAGCGAGGTTTTGGCATATCCGGATATTCCGGATACGGCCCACGAATTCATCGCCCTCTTGCAGTTTGGTACCTCTTTCAAGCTCATGGAGTTCTTGGCAACACAACAGGTCAAAGCCGCCCAACGGATGGCCGAGGAGCATGCAGAACGTTAGATGATAGAGCGCGCCCTAACACAAACAACGAAGAGCGACGATGAGGACCGACTAGCCAGGGTCGGCAGACAGAGGAACGCCGGGGTACGGCGAGTAGGGATGCAGATACCACCCTTAAACACGACCCTAGTCGAAGTCCATCGGGAACTGGCAAAGGTCAGTACGGGCGCCAAGGAGATGGCCATAAAAAAATAAGAATGTCTGGAAGAAGGTTAAACTGGTCGAAGCCGAACTACAAAAGGCCAACGCACGCATCGCGGAGTTGGAAGCTCACACGACTACGGCGCAACACGAAACCCCGCCACCGAACCACGTTATCAACGCTCTCAAAGAAGAAATCGAGGCTCAGACCGCCATCGCGCAAAAGCAAAAAGGGTCGTGCAGCTAGCGGAATCCGAAATTGACCGTCTTCGAGCAGAACTACGCCAATCCTCCGACAGAGAAAAGGAGATACGGGCTAACGGACGAAAAGCCGTAAAAACGCTTGAAGAGAAACTGGCTACGGAGGTGGCTCAGCACAGCCGGACAAAAGACGACAATGCCCAATTACGAGAGGAAGCGAAGAAATCAGAGGCGGAAATAGCGGGACTTCGGGCCTTGTTAGAAAAAAAGAAGGTATGGTTTGATGAACAGTTGGTAGTTGAACAAGACAAAAGGCATCAACTCGAAATCCGCCTAAACAATGAAATGGGGAAATTAGAAAAATAGCATGAAAAGGAATCCCAGTTGTGGGTGGGCCTGAAGGCCACGTATGGGAAGCGGCAGCCGTTAAATAGCAGGAAATCGCGAATCTCCAGAAGTTGATGGAAGACGCACGCAACCGCTGCCAGGCCATCACGGATAACGTGCGCATCCTTCTCCAAACCAACAGGGAAAGGTTCACAACGCAATTGAAAACGGCACTGGACAAAGGATGGATGGCCTGGGCAACCCAATCAGCGGAATTGCACGCGTATCATGCGGATTGGGAGAACCGGCGGAAAGACGGCCGAGTGTTTTATAAGCTAAACGAGGAGAGCATTGCGACTGTACGGGAGGACCTAGCGCAAGACTATCGCGCGTTAGCAGATCAACACTCCGAAGAACTCGCACAACTCCTAGATGATTTTGGTGAAAGTTAGGAGGAGCTATTTCACCAGATCACACAAACCGGCAACACGCACACAAACGAGGAACCCAGCGGGACACCAATTCCGGTCACAACAGAAGAAGAGGAACCTCAGGCCCGATCACCAGCGAGGACAACGGGGGAGAATACCGGGGACGAATGAGCGGAGTCCCCCACAAGACCAGACAACGAAACCATTAACCAACAAAAGGTCCAGCGCACACCATCTTCAGAAAACGCGGAAAATAGTGCGGAACAGGCGGAATCCCCGCCCCACACCCAGGGACACACAAAAACGGCCAACACCGCGGAGGACGTAACAATAGAGGCGGAGCAACAACCGACTGCAAGCAGGCTACCGGCGGAGGCCAGCCCACTAACTCAAGAAGAGCCCACCATACTCGGACCACCCGCACACGGCGAAGGTGATTCCGGGAGAAACCAGGCCGACCAAGCAGAGGAGCCGCACCACGATGCACATACGTGCCCTACATGAACTCCGGCCGAGGACACCACAACAGAGCCAAACATCCGGGGCATTTTGGAAGAACATTAACGGGATGGGCCCGACGTGCAAAGGCACTGTCCCACAGGCGTGCCAGGTGTTGCCCGCCGGAATAGTAACCGACGGCCAAAAGCGTAGGAATAAGAAACTATATAAAGTGTAACGTATGTAACGGTTCACGCTTCCCCGCGTGAATGGCTAATTGGACCCTGCATATATAAAGGGCAAAAAACCTCTTAAGGAGGTGCATGTAAATTTTGAGAATTGTAAAAGAATGCCTGATAATAGAATACTATCTTCTCTGAGTTTCTGTGTATAACTACGACTAATTCAGTGTCTGTGTCTCGGATATGTAAGCGTAGTAGTACGTAAGCGCAACCTGTGATAAGGAGTCGGTTGTAGCTGTCTCCCCTTACACACGGAGGAACCACATCGGTTCTCTTCTTACACAGTATGCTTAAGCTCTGTTTGTTGTTCCCACTCACCTTGGGGTCTAGGTCGACGGACTGACCACGGACCGTGTTCCTAAGAGGCAACACTTTTCTTAATGCTTCTAATATATTTACGAATTCTGTCCGGCGGTTACAATTCCGGTGGACAACACCTGGCATGCCTGTGGGAAAGTGCCATGGCACGTCGGACCCATCCCTCTATTCATCCTCCAAGTTGTCCAGGATGTTTGGCTCCACTCGCACGTTCCAGTCCGGAGATGGCGTAATGTCCGTCCGTGCTTTGTTGCTTTGTTGCGCGTCTTGTCCTTGCTCAACCGTAGTGGGGGTTTCTATGTTGTCCACTTCTCCCTGCGTGGTCGGACTCGGCTCTGCTGGCTCACTCTTGTTTGTTGCGGTTGTCGCTTCCGTCTGTGGGCAAGCGGTTGACTGAGGCTCTGTCTTGTCCGTATCGTTCTCTATGTTGCTTAGCGTAGTTGTCATTTCTTGTGAATTTGGCTGAGGCTTCCCGTGCTCGGTGGAATTGGTATCGGGTACCGTAGTAGGCTTCGTACGTTGTTGCTCGCTCCTGATCTCCATTAGTCGGCTGAAAATATCCTCTTGACTTTCCCCGAAGTCGCCTAACAGCTGTCCGAGTTCCTCGGAGTGTTGGTCCGCTAGCGTTGTCGAGGTTTTCCTCGCGGATGCGTGGAATGAGGCGGGACCTCAGGGGTCCTGTACCGAAGAGCAAGAGAGAAAGGACAAGAGACCCACTACGTGCGAGCGTAGATTCACAGGGACACGGCCCTTCGACACAAAGACGCGAGTGGGACAGCGACACAGAGAGACACGAATGTATGTATGTATTAACAAAGAAAACAACAAGAACACGGAAGCAACAAAAACACGAAGTCGGTTACAACCGAACAAGCCGGCGAACAGATGCCGATGCCTGTTCGTAAACGCACAGAAAGACAGGAGCAGGTTGGAGGTGTTGCCGGAAGCACTCGGGCATTCCTCAGAGCAGCGCGAGCCTCCCAAAACCTGCACAGAAGGAAGCTATGGAGTTTGCGAACCAGAGAGAGAGAGAGAAGCCTTCGCACGCAAACCGAGAGCACTTCGTCCTTGACTCTCCGCGATGCCCTCCCCCTTCTCGTCTCCCTCCTTTTTATAGGCAAGGAAGGAGCCGTTTCCCCTTTACTTCCTACCCACTAAATCTACTCGCCTAGGATCTTCTATGGACAACATTCGAGAAGAGCCGGTTCCTACGCTCCTGTGCACCGATTCCGCTTGTGGACGGTTTTCTTCACGACATCCGCCCCCACCTAACCGCGCATCCACCGGCATGCGCCAAATTGAGTCAGGACGGAGAAAACCGGTCCAGCCTTCATTCCCCGCCCGTCGGTTCTTCCTCGGTTTCGGATCGTTCGTCGTCGCGGTCCAGCCCAACCGGATCCGGCTCGTCGTCATGACGCTTCTTGAACGCTTTGATCCGCTTCCCAGCTACCGGTATCGCCATTCTCGTGTCGTCGAGCTCCGCCAGATGGTACGTCCCGTTGTCGTTGGCGCTTTGTACCACGTAAGGCCCGAACCACCTTCTTGCGAACTTCCGTGTCACTCGGTGCTGGTTGTCAAGGCTGCTGTCGTAGACTAGCACCCAGTCGCCTTCCTCGATCTTCTTCGGTCGGAGCCGGTGCGTTCGGTCGAACCGGGCTTTGTTCCTCATCCTTGCTTCCCGAAGCCTTTCCGCAGCCTGCTCCACGTCCTCCGGTCTTCGCTCGAGCTGTCGTATACGCGCCGCCAGCAGTTCCTCCCGGCTCATCTCGTCTCTCCAGTCCACGGTTGCCCACGAGGAGATCGTACGTTCCATCGGCATGACCAGCTTCTGCCCAAACATGAATTCTGTCGGCATGAATCCGGTTACCGAACTGTGCGTAGTTCGGTCCGCCCACAACGCGTAAGGCAACAGCCTCGGCCAGTTCCCAACTTGACCTCCACATGCCCAAACTAATGCCTTGACGATCGGTCCGTGTCCACGCTCCACCTTCCCATTCGCCTCCGGATTGTACGCAGTGGTAAGCGAGAGCTTGACTCCTAGCCGGTAGAACAGCTCCTCGGCCTCTTCGGCGTCCAACTCCCCGGGATCAGCCACGATCTTCCGACGCACCCGTACCGGCATATCACGTCCTCGATCAAGAACCGACATACGGCCGCGATCGTTTTGTTCTGAAGGGCCCGGCCTTCTACCTGGTTTGTTAGATCTTCTCGAGCCAGGACCAGATACCGCAATTGTCCTACTCCCATCGGCATCGTCACCAGGTCTACCATCCATTTGAAGTGGATGGTCGGAGGGCACGTAGGGAGAAGCTCGTCCCGATGTCGGACTACGGAGTGCATCTGACAGCTCTCGCAAGTTGTCACGAACCGATGCACGTCCCGGTACAGTCCCGGCCACCAGTACTTCCCCTTTATCTTCTCGAACGTGGCCCACGTTCCACGGTGTCCAGCCCAAGGGCTGTTGTGGTAGGCCGTCAGCAGCTCCTCCTGTTCTTCCTTCATCGCCACCACCCGGAGCGGGACGTCGTTCCTCTTCTTCGGGTGCTTCCATAAGTATCCGTCCTGGAGAAAGAATCGGTAAGCTTTCTTCCGGATCCGGTTGGCCTCGTCCTTCGTCCATGGCGCATCTGGCGTCATCGTCCTCAAAAATCCACCGATCTGGAGCCACTCGCCGTCGTACTTGCTCTCGTCGAAGTCGTTAAGTGCCGGAGTGCTCGTCCCGTCGGTTGTCACGTACGCCGCCTCGAAGAAGTCCACGCCGACTTCTTCGTCCTCCGAAACCATGCCGCCCTCGTCATCAAACCTCGCCCTCGAAAGCATGTCGGCCATGGCGTTGTCTTTTCCAGAAATGTGTCGTATTTCCGGGTCTAGGGACTTGATGTACGCTATCCACCTGAGCATCGCCAAGTCCGGTGTCGCGCATCCGGAAACCATGCCGAGAATTGGCAAGCAATCCGTCTCGATAATCACTTCTGTCCCGATCAGGTAGTCTTTGTCGGCCTTTACTGCCGAAACGATACCCCAGAGTTCGCGTTTAACCTGGGCGTACCCTCGTTGTCGCTCACTGAGGACCTTCGCGCCGAATCGGATCGGGAACCGAATGTCGTCCTCGTCTTCTTGGTTGACGACCCACCCGATCCCGGTCGGACTCATATGGAATCTGTTATGTATACCGGGGTACCCTTCTCGTTGACAGCCTTCCGGAGCGCCGGTGCTGCCACAAGAGCTTCCTTCAGCTTCCGGACCGACTCCGTGTGCTCGTCTCGCCATTCGAATTTTCGCCCTTTCTTCAGCAACCCGTATAGCGGCTCCGCAACGTGGGCGTAATGCGGGATCCATATGTGGTAGAACGCGCATGCCCCCAGGAACCTCCGAACATCCGTAACCGAGTTACAGTCGGTCTTCATCGCAGAGATGGCTTCTACCTTTGCCGGAGACGGCTTCCGGCCATATGGTCCACATAGGTGTCGGACCACCAAGATTTCCGATTGCCCGAAGGCCAATTTCTCCCCGGAGAAGGTGAGCCTCGCCTCCTCTAGCCTTTGTAGCACTTTCTCGCAGTCGTCGATGTGTGCTGCCACGAATCGCCGGCATCCGTCCGGCCCGAGTGTTTCGTCCTTCTCTTCCACCGGGCACCCCTTGATCGGGATGTCGTCTAGAAACGGCATGGTGATGTCCGGGATGCAATCCCTCAGTACCTTGTTCATCGCATTCACCATGTGGGCCACCGAGTTGGTCCCTCCTTGTGGCAGGGTACACATTCGCACTAGGCCGAGGGGAGTTCGCATCGTCGTAATGTCTCTGCTCTCCACGGCTAGCTGGAACTGGTCGTACCCCGAGTACAGATCACCGACCGAGTAAATCGACCTTCCGGCGAAAGCCTCCGCGAACTCGTCTATGGTCGGTCCGATCCTTGCGTTCCGAATGGTCACTCTGTTGACCGGCTGCAGGTCTTGAATGAAGTGCAATGTTCCGTTTTTCTTTGGTACGGTAAACCATCGGTTCGAGTATGGCGCGCTCGACGGTTCGAGAATACCCATATCGACTTTCTGCCTCAATAGCTCCATCAACTCCGGGATGTGAGCTCTTGGTACCGGAATCGGCTTGAGATTCCACGGCACATGCGGTACCGTGAATATCACCATCGGCTCCACGATTGTCGGGTCTACGCACCCGATTTCTTCCGGCGAAAATGCGAAGGCTTTCCCGTGCCTTCCGAGCATTCTCCAAAACCGGTCTTCCTCCGTCGGCAGCAGGAACCCGCCCCCACCGATCTTGAGCTCTCGTAGCGTCCCGTCGGTGAAGGTGTGCCCTATGCAGACCGGATCTCGTAAACTGGGGTCCGACGCAACCCCTCTGATTCGGGATTCGCTTTCCTCCGGTAAGGGTGCCGCGACTGGCCTTACCTTCCGGTCCACAGTCTTGTACTTCGTGCTAACCCGGGCCGTCTGATCCGACCCGAACCCCCGACTGAAGTTCGCGATGACTTCGTACATCTCTTCGGAACATACCGATATCGTCCGGTCATCGTTAAGGTCTTCTCCGGCTACCTTCCTCATCATCCCCAAGGTGTCGTCGAAGGAGACCGCCTCCACGGCTCCGCTAATTTCCTCGTCCGGGCCGAGAACTCCGCACGCTCGAAGTCGCACTTCCGCCCTTGTCCTTTCTCGGCCGATGATGCCGACTACTATACACCCTCCGTTGTTGGAGAAGCAAAATTTCCTACCTATCGTACAGTCGTGGGGTCTTTTCCGAGTGTCCGGGCTGTCTCGGCCCCACGCCTTGGCAGCCCTCTCTAAAAATCCTCCCGGTTCTCGCCACCGAGGGATTCGCGGTTTCACTCGTGGTTCGGCCGCACCGTCAGAAATTGGACCGAATGGCGCCCGTCCTGGCTTTTGACCCTCGCGTAGGCCGAACCGTTGTCCAGCACCTTGGTCTCCATTCGCGCCGCCGTGATGTATGGTTCCCCTAAAATGACCGGGTGCGAGGACGTCTCCTATACGAAGAAGTGCTAGTCAATCTCGACATCGCCAATCTTGACTCGCACGTTCGGGCAGGCCCCGTGCAGTTCCTCGGTGGCGCGCGTCGCCGCTCGTATCTTCCACCTGTGCTTGGTGTTGATCGGCCACTTCCCCTTCTTATAGAAGTCCATGGACATCAGGTTTATTTCCGAACCGTGGTCCACCAATGCCACCACCGGTTCCTGAACATCTCCGATCTTTACCGGGGTCTCCGTGGTCGCTCGGGCCCAGTGCGGCCTTGAATAGTGGCTCTCCGCCCACTCATCTTCCAGTGCCATCTCGTCGATGTGCGTCGTCCGCACCTCCACCAGTCTTTCCGGTTCCGTCTCCGTCGACAGCCTCTTCCGTTTCACCAGGTCCACAATGGAGTCGTGGAACTCCTTCTTTGCGATCCCTAGCACCTCTCGCAATGACAGCTCCACTTTGCTGTCGAGGATCCGTTCTTCTAGGACCTTTCGTAGGTCCGTAGTCCTTTCTATTTCCGTCCCCAGTCGGTATCCGCCCTTCCTGGGGTTATCTTGCGAGCTGGACCCACCGGCATCGTTCCGTCGTTGCCCGAATCGAGTCTCGTACCGTTGTGAGGGCCCAGCCGCTCCGGCTTTCCCCACCCATTTGTCTTCAACCAGAGCCTCGTAGTTCTGGCAAGCGGCTTCTACAAAGCCCGTCTTCTCCTCGACCGGATCGCTCCACCCGGTTATTTCCCGGACCCCTCTCTCAGCGCGGTCTGTTTCATCTTTCCTTAGCCGTACGCCGGCAAGGCCTTCCAGCATTGCCGACCAGAACCCGTCCTTGCTCTCCTTTCGGGCCTCGCTGCCCCCGACCCGAATACCGGCCGACGCCGAGTAGTGGATGGCCTCCACGTGTCGGGCCGCTGCCTCTTCCATCAGTCTCTTCATTCCTCCTTGCCCGTCGTTTCGGTTAAGGGCCCTCCTGGTGTCGCCGGCGTGCACCCGGCCTTCCCACAGGTACACCACCCGGTTCCTCAACGCTTCTGCGACAGCGCCGCAGTCCTTCCGGATGTGGCCGACCTCGTCGCACCACATGCACCTGTTCCCTACTGCCGGCCGTCAGTCACAAGCCGGTTCGCCGCCTTCCCTTCGAGTCTGGGCGATCTGGAGATCCTTTATCGCCCGCGTCAACTCCTCCAGCGCTGCTCCTCCGGACGAGCCATTAACCATGCCGGTCGAAGCCGGACCGGTTTCGAGCCATTCCCGGGTTTCTTCCCTTCGCACTTGCGGTGCCGGTTCAAGCCTCCTTGCTGTGACAGAGCCCGCACCGGCCGCCCCGTTGTCAGCCCATTCTCGCCGTTTGTCGAAACGGCCACAGACTCTCTTAACCGCAGCCCATTCGGTTGTCAGCCCGTCTTCGGTTTCCAGCAAGGAGCCGACTTGATCTTTGTCCCGCTCGTCCACCGACTTGACGAACAATAGGACCCGGCTCGTATCCAGAACGGTTCGGTCAAGCGTCGAAAGGCGCGCAAAGCGTTCTTCGAACTCCCAGAGGAGTGCCGACGCGTTTCTTCCCTTGCCGGGGGACTCCACCCATTCCATGAAGTCCCGTTTCGAAAGCCGGAGTGCGTCGTCCAGCCCGTATTTTTCTAGGAGTCGGCCTTCGAACTCCTCCCAGGTATGGCTCTCCGCCCGCACCTCGAGCACCTCCGCATGGATGCTTGGCAATGCCACTCGAGGAAACACGGCAAGACGCCTCTCTTCCGGAATGTCCCGCATCAGCATTTCTGCCCCGTAGGACGCCAAATACTTCGTGGCATCCTTTCCGCTGAACCGGCCGATCGTACCGACGACCGCCTCAATGGCTCTGTCGAGGGCGTCGGTGCCCTCGCGTGCACTCAATATCTGATCCACGGCCGAAGCCATGGCCTCTGCAAGATCCGACCCCTTCATCTTCTGCTCTTTTGCCGCCTCTTTCACGTCGGGTTCACCAAGATGTCGAGGTTTTCCTCGCGGATGCGTGGAATGAGGTGGGACCTCAGGGGTCCTGTACCGAAGAGCAAGAGAGAAAAGACAAGAGACCCACTACGTGCGAGCGTAGATTCACAGGGACACGGCCCTTCGACACAAAGACGCGAGTGGGACAGCAACACAGAGAGACACGAATGTATGTATGTATTAACAAAGAAAACAACAAGAACACGGAAGCAACAAAAACACGAAGTCGGTTACAACCGAACAGGCCAGCGAACAGATGCCGATGCCTGTTCGTAAACGCACAGAAAGACAGGAGCAGGTTGGAGGTGCTGCCGGAAGCACTCGGGCATTCCTCAAAGCAGCGCGAGCCTCCCAAAACCTGCACAGAAGGAAGCTATGGAGTTTGCGAACCAGAGAGAGAGAGAGAAGCCTTCGCACGCAAACCGACAGCACTTCGTCCTCGACTCTCCGCGATGCCCTCCCCCTTCTCGTCTCCCTCCTTTTTATAGGCAAGGAAGGAGCCGTTTCCCCTTTACTTCCTACCCACTAAATCTACTCGCCTAGGATCTTCTATGGACAACATTCGAGAAGAGCCGGTTCCTACGCTCCTGTGCACCGATTCCGCTTGTGGACGGTTTTCTTCACGACAGTGTGCGATAATCATGTGCTAGGTCCTCGCGTACTGCCACAATGCCTCCTCATTGAGTTTGTAGAAACCTCGGCCTTCTTTCCTTCTGTTCTCCCAGTCCGCCCGGTAGGTATGCAACTCCGCCACTTGTGTTGCCCGCGTCATCCAACCTTTGTCTAGCATCATTTTTAATTGCGCCGTAAACCTCTCCCGATTTGTTTGAAGAAGTATGCGTACGTTATTTGTTATCACTTGGGAGCAATTTTGCGCTTCTTCCAAGGTTTTTTTGAGGTTTTCGATTTCTCACTTATTAAGCGCAAACGCTTCCTCATAATGGTTTTTCATCTCTACCCATATCTGGGATTCTTTCAAGTGTAGTTCCTCCAACCGGCCCATTTCATTATTCAGGCGGACTTCTACCTGATGCTTCATCTCCCGTTCCCGTACGAGCTGCTCATCGTACCACGCTTTCTTCTTTTCCAGTAACTCCCGGAGTCCTAAGATCGCCGCTTTCGACTTTAGGGCTTCCTCCCATAGCTTGTTGTTTTCTTCTTTCGTGCTGGTGTGCGCTGCTACCTCCGCTTCGAGTTCCTTCACTGCCCTTCGGCCTTTGGCCCGGATGTCCGTTTCTCTATCAGAGGATTGGCGGAGTTCGGCGCGGAGGTGGTAAATCTCGGACTCCGCAAGCTGCATAGCCCTTTTTGCTTTAGCGGTGATGGCCTTTTGTGCTGCAATCTCCTCTTGTAGGGTTATCGATGTGTCTTCGCCGGATGCTGGTTTATGGTTTTGCAGTGCCATAGTGATGTTGTGTTCTAGCTTCGTAATGCGCTCTTAGGCCTTCTGTAATTGGGCTTGAGTTAGCTTGACTGTTTTCCAAACGTTTTTATTCTTGATAGCCATATCCTTGGCGCCCATACTGACTCTAGCCAATTCCCGATTTGCCTCGACAAGGGCCGCATTCAATGGGGGTAGTTCAATGCTCATATGCCAAATCCCCGCGTTCCGCTGCCTACCTACCTTGGCTAGAGGCGCCTCATCCTCGCTTTCCGCTGTTTGCGTTAGTGCGTGCTCCACCATCTGCTACTCGGCGTGTTCTTCGGCCATTCGTTGTGACACCTTGATCTAGTGAGTCACTAAAAATTCCATGAGCTCATATGTGGTACCATACTACAATAACGCACTGAACTCATGTGTCGTGTTCCGAATGTCCGGATATGTCAGGACTTCCCTTTCCGCCGTAAGCACTCCTTTGCCCCGTTGAGATTGTGTTGTAATGATGGGTTGCGGTTCGCGGAATATCTCCAGTGTCGTAGTGGGCTCTGCAGGGGCGGTCGTTTCGGTGGTGAAGGCCGTATCTTTTACCAATCTGCGGCCGTCCTTTCGGTGTAATTGTCGCCATTTGGGTCTGGGACTGTCACCGGCGGGCTCTTGCTCCGCTGTTGTCGTGGAGGGTTGCGTCTCCGTGTCTTTGGCCGGTGGTGCCTTCTGTGTCGTCTGCTGGGTGGTAGGAGAAGGTTGTGCTTCTTCCTCCCATTCGGTGGTAGCTAACTCTGCTAGCCGTCGTTTCGCGGATCGCAGCGGAGGTGTCGGTTCGCTTGGTGTGGGGGCGGGGAGTTCGCGAGGAGGAAATAGTATGGTAAGGTATTGTTGAATGATCGGCCAGAGTTTTTGTCTAGCTTGATACGCGTAGAGTCCTTCCCTCATTACACCCTAGTGTACGACACGTCTTTCAAAGGTTTCGATGATGACGCTTGGTTTTTGTTTAGGCATCCCGTATGCATTGATGTGTACGCACTTGACCTCTAGTAGGAACTTGGCGACTTCCCGAAAAAATGGATTTGGAATATCCTTCATTCTGTATGCTTTAGCCAACGTAGAATATTCTCCAAAATATTTCCTGAGCATTTCTGTAGGAGAAATGTCGAAGTGCTTTTCCCCTATCGCCGATAACCCGAGTTCCTTCCGAACGGTGGCGTTCGTCATTGTGTCTATATTCAACTTCTTGGCTATGTCAAAAGCCTCAAGGTGCAGTGACGCTTCGGCGACCCTGATATAACCCTCAAACCCCTTTTCTAGGAGCCATTTGTGTAGAGTTGTAGAGATAGTGATCGACATCGGGGGTGGATGGGGCTCGTGAAGGCTAGTTGAAGATTGCAAGTTATGGTGAGCGCGAGCTCTGTTGTATGGTGGAAAGCGAGGCGAGCGAGAAGAGCGAAGAGAGCGAGGAGAGGTTTGTTGTCTGTAATGTGCAGAAAACCTTCTGCTTTCCTCTTTTTGTGGTTTAGGGTGCATTGGTTTGTGTGACATCGTAGTGTCGCGTGTTCTTGCCCTAGAAGTTTGTCCATGCATAAAGCCCCTTTTAATAGTCATCACTACCTTCTCTTCTCTTTCTTTCTTTTTTAACGGTTAAATACATGATTATTGTTTACAGTATTTTACAAGTGGCCCCTAGCTTATTAATTAATGTACGGGCCCCTCTGGTGTGGCAGTCACAATGTGGAATGGGTTTGGAGGCGTAGGTCCCAGATAGGGTTTCAACCGGAACCCATTTACTTTCTGTCGAAGTACCTCTTTGGACAAGGTGTCTAATTGAAAAGTGTTGTTTTCCGCTCCAACTATCCAAAACGGCCCCGTCCAGCGGAATCTCAATTTTCCGGGCATTTGACCCATGCGTGTTTGAAAGACCAATACAGTCTTTCCGACTACGAAGTTCTTCCCCCATGTGACTCGATGTCGATCGACGAATGCTTTACGTCGTCTCTATTCCTGCTCCAGTATGTCCATACTATCTACCCGAGCGTCTCCTAATTCGAGGAGTTGTTGTAACCGTAGCTACTCGGATTAGCCTTCCACTAGTCGGTCTCGCACTTGAATCCGCAGACTTGGCACCTGGAATTTGACGGGCATTACGGCTTCTAACCCAAATGCCAGCCGGAATGGCGTAGACTGTATGCTAGTCTTATAGCTGGTCCGATACGCCCATAAAGCGCTGTGTAATTTAGTATCCCAGTCCGTTCTATTTTCATTCACGATCTTCTTCAGTATTGTCTGCAAGGTTTTGTTCGTGGACTCTGCTAGTCCATTCGCCTGTGGATAGTACGACGTGCTTTTCTTATGGACGACGACGTAACGATGCGTGAGGTCGTGGATGACTAAATTCAGAAAGTGATTCCCTTGATCACTGATGAGCTCAATGGGGCAACCAAAACGGCACCAGATGTATTCATACAGACATTTTGCCGTAGATGCCGCCGTGTTATCTCGTAACGCCTTTGCTTCCACCCACTTAGTGCAATAGTCCGTGGCTACCAGAATATATCTATTACCTGTTCGCGCTGCTTCCGGTGTAAAGGGTTCCACAAAATCAAGACCGCACTTCTGGAATGGATCTAGCGGAAGAACGGGTTGATGTGGCCTTCTCACACCCTCCATGGGCTGACCCAATCGTTGACATAAATCACACTGCTTGCAATAGAGGTGCGCGTACTTTTGCGTGGTAGGCCACCATAGACCAGCTTGCCATATTTTTCTGGCCATAACATCTCCCACATAGTGCCCCCCTGCCGTACAGCAGTGAGCTTCACGCAAAACAACTTCCTTCTCATCCTGACGTACCCCGCGTCGCCAGATTCCATCGATGCCCTTGTGATATAGTGTTCCTTCAACCAGGCAAAAGTTACGGCTATGGACAACCAATCGCTTCTTTTCATCCGTCCTTAATTATGGCGGAGGCACTCATGTAGTCAGAAAGTACGTCATTTCCATCAGCCATCGATCTGGAAAAATTTTCTCTTCCTGTAATGCTATCATCGCGACCCTCAGCACATCTGCATCGGGAAAGTGATCGTCATCTTTCCTTGCAGTTTCCTTGTTATCCACCCTGCTTAAGAAATCTGCTACAACGTGTTGCGTACCTGGGCGATGCTGAATTTTGAAGTTGAATTCTTGGAGTAATAGCATCCATCTAGCCAGTTTCCCTGCCAGCGCCTGTTTCTCCACAAGGTAGAGCAACGCCTCATGATCTATGTGAAACGTTAATTTTCGCCCTAGCAAATAATGGCGGAATTTATTGATGTTGTATATCATTCCCAACGCCTCTCGTTCTGTTGTGGAGTAGTTACGTTCAGCCGTTGATAGCTTTCAATTGGTGTAATAGACTGGTCTGTACCAATTCAGCTCCGTGAGCTACATCAACGCGCTGCCCATTGCTATATTTGAAGCATCCACAAAGACATGGAATGGTTTCACCCAATCCGGTGGTTGTACGACCGGTGGTTGTGTTAACATTATCTTAAGTGTGTCGTATGCTTTTTCTTCGATCGCCGTCCATTTGAAAGGTGTGAGGTGTACGACGGCGTGTAGTGGCGTAGCGAAATCTGCCAAATACTGTAACATACAACTATGCCAACATATTTGTCCTAGGAAACGACTAAGTGTTTTGGTAGTCGTCGTGTTTTTGCTTGAATGATCGCAGAAATTTTATTCGGGTCCACCGCTATCCCCTCCTTGCTTACGATATGGCCGAGGAGGACTCCACTGGCGACGCCGAATGTGCATTTAGCCGGATTCAGACTTAAACGTGAAGTACAATAGCACTCCAGACAAAGCCGTAAATGACTCAGATGTTTGCCTGTTGTCCCATACACCGCGAAATCGTCCAGAAAGACTTGCATAAAGGCGGGTATGTATTCCCAAAAAAATTCCGTAATTGTCCGCTGGAATGTGGCAAGTGTCGTCTTTAACCCAAACATCATGACTACTGCGACATAAACCCCCCAGTTAGTGACAAACGCCATTTTCTCTTGGTCGTCAAGATGCATGCACACTTGATTATATCCGCTGAAGCCGTCCAAAAAATTGTACATGTCATGCCTTGTGACTGCGTCTAGTACGCTGTCGGTGAAAGGTAAGGGGAACGCATATGTAATTGTTACAACGTTCAATTTCTGATAGTCTACGCAAACGCGGATTTTGCCATTTTTCTTCGGTACTATGACTATTGGGCTTAGTCATGTAGCTTGCTTAACTAGTCGAATAAACCCTGCCTCAAGAAGTTTGTCAATTTCCTCTTTTATGTGAACCGCGTAATTCGGATTCATTTGACATCGACGTTGTTGTATGGGTTTTGCCTCGGTAGCTAAGTTGATCTTATGCTGGTAAAACTTCGGGTCCAACCCCTTCATGTCTTCGTGGGACCAAGCGAACACATCTTTATATTCCTTGAGCAACATTATCATCGCTTCCTTCTGACTCAGGGGTAAATCCTTTACAATCGAGAGTACTCATTGGATCTGTTGTCGTTTCGACGTTGATGTCTTCTAATGCTGAGCCAGAGACTCGCTGTGAGATTTCCATTTCCCGGTCAAATGTTGCTCGTGCCCTACTTAGCTCTAGTAACGATTCTGTATCCGGCTCGTACGCCTCTTCCTAAAGCGTATTACTGGGCGCGTAATCCGCAACGGTTTCTATAATATCAATTTCAAATAATGGGACTATCTGCAGGTGATTATCAAGGTATGCTTCCAGCTCCGCATCATCTACCCCTTCTAGCATATTTATGTCTTCTGCATATAATGGTGTTATGCCCTTGGGTTGTGCAACCATTTCCTGAGTGGGTAGGCGGATTTTGCTGCGTCCTCGTCGGAAACTGATACAATTATGCTGCCAGTCCTGTTTGATGTTAGCCGCCCGAAGCCACGGTCTGCCGAGCAATATTGGGTACACTCCTGGCACGTCAAGTGTTGATACCACGTCTGAAATGTCAAAACGATGACCGCCGAAGATAATGCCTAATTTCTGGATCAACCCTAAGGGTCGGACATATCTGGTGTCTGCCATGCGAAGCCAAAAAGGGAAAACTTCCCAATTCGAAATTCCTAATCGTTCGCATGTAGTCGTACTAATGACATTGACGCCGGAAGCCCCATCGACTATACATCCATCGACTTCTTGACCCTGTATCACTAGTTTAATGGCGAGGTTGTGATGGTCTACCATCGTTGGACTGGAACTGGTTTCTGCAAAATTTGTCGACACATCTATCCCAGATGTTTGTCTGCAAGAAATCATAGATCACCGGGCGTGCCAAACGTGTTACCAATACGGGACACTGTCTATCTCAGTCCTTCGAGATAGACCTCAAGGTGATTGCGTGGCAAGGTATGCCGTACTCCGTTGGTGGCGTAACAATGTGTATCTATGGGTGAAGGTTCACGGCTACGACCGAGAACCTGAGTGCGCTACTACGCTACTCGTGCCCTATGCTTATAGAGACATACTTACAAATAGTATAGAGATTACACAAGACAACACGGGTATCCCAGACACATAAAATTAGAGAAGATAAGATACTGTTAGAAAAGAAAAACCTCACGCTACCTCTTATAGAGGATTTCTGCTCTTTATATACACAGGGCGTTTAGCCGTTAACGCTTCCCGCGTGAACCGTTACATTTCTTTTCTTAATGCTTCTAATATATTTACGCATTTTGTCTGGCGGTTACAATTCCGACGGATAACAGAATGAAATGAGAATCCCTAAGGCCTAGTAGCATTTTCGTGCATAACAAGGGGTGCAAGTAAGGTTTGAACCTTGCACCTCCAAGTTAAGACACAATTGACTTACCATTAGGCTAAGTTGTTACTTGTTGTACTCTCATCATTGTATTTTTCACATGTAAATGCTCATACATCAGAGCTTGAATGGGGGACATGGTCATCATGCACGGAATGGCAATCATGCATTGCATGCATCTCATGCATTGTATGCATGTCTTACACCCTCACATGCATCATATGCATGGGGGCATCTATATAAGAAAGAATGGAAGGGAAAAGAAGGGGGTGATCAATCTATGAATCAATCAAGCTATGTATTGAATCAACATCTTAATATTAAAAAACCTAGTTATCTTATTGGTTACTTGTCTTGTTTCTCAACATTAATGTCAAGGGTTCAAACCTAGAATTGGAATTTCCATCCATATATCTATCTAACTTAAACACTTCCTGAATTCCCGTCTCTCTCTCTCTCACACACACAGCCACATTAGTGCGTCACTTCAGCTACTACAATTTCATTTCGTGTGGTCATTCACTCTATCTCTGGAATTGTCTTCAAGAAGGAAATAGCACCGGCAAATATCATTTCGTCGTCGTCGTCGGCCGCTAAACGTTGCACACCACCACATTACTGCCGCTTACACATCAATCCACCGTACTACGGATTCTAGTTCGGGTGCGTCTTCGAACAACAAAGAACAACCCGACAATAAACCTAAAACAGCTAATTCATCTCCTCCATAGCCATTAGCGGATAGAGGCCCAGTGCTTGTCTGCACTTGTGTGACACGCACATCGTAATGTTTGGCACGTGTGTCATGCGCCACGCGACAACACGACAAAAGCTCGACCCGAAGTCGGAGAAATGTATCTTGGTGTTGTACTCACTCGAACAAAAGGGGTGCAAATGCTACAACCCATCTACCTGAAAAGTTCGAGTAAGTTGAGACGTCGTTTTCGACGAGTTCGCATCTTGGTACGCACCAGAGTTGATTCCGATTTCAACCCCGCACGACCCATAATTTGTCGAACAAGAGATACAAGAAGAAGATAAACTCGGACACATGTACGAAGATAGCGGTCATACAACATAGCTGAGTGGCCCACAAGATCCCCCGAGTGATCACAACACATCTCGACCGAGTTCAAAAGTCGACAGAGGGAAGGACAAGATGTCTAAATATGAAGATCTGATGGACAATGAGACAACTCACTCCCTCGATAGTAAGTTTGGAGGCCTCGACATCTGGACCAATGGAGCGAAGAAAGCATTAGGCTTTGCGAACAAGAAGCTACGCCGGTCCACCCATGAAAAGAACCATGTATGTCGATTCGATTGTGATGAGTACTTGGCGTATCATTACACCTTTATTATGAAAATAGCAACTGTCCGAGAGGCGGAAGCATTTTTTGAAGCCATGAAAGACCCGCGATGGGTCGATGTGATGCATTAAGAAATGCAGGCCTTGTGCAAAAACAAGACATGGGATCTTCTTCCCCATTCACCTCACATGAAAGCGATTGGTTGCAGATTGAAAACGTGAGTGTTTGCGGAAGCGTAAAACAGAGAACAACACAGAGAGACAGAGACAGAGAGACAGAGAGAGCAGAACGTAATTTCAAAATTATTTTCAGACTCTGTCCACACACTCTGCCTCCGGTAGTTGACGTGGCCTATCCGCTTGTGCCACAGGTCGATGTCCGACTCGACCTTCTGTCGTTTCGCGAACAGAGCGGTGCCAAAGTCATTGGTGTTGAGGATAAACATCCTCCCGTCTCTGCGCCCTTGCGCAATGACTTCGCCCTCATCCTCAATGAAGCACCCGAGGTGCATAAACCGCACCTGCATCCCCTGGTCGACAATCTGACCGACGGACACCAGGTTCTTCGTGATTGTCGGAACGTGTAATACGTTCATCAGCTTCCCTTTCTGTCCGACGTGGCTTAGAGGGACTTCTCCAACGTGCACGATTGGGTGAGCAGTGTCGTCTCCGGTTTCGACTACTCCTGGTTGATCTGGTTTCTCCAGAAAGGAGAACCACTCTTTGTGGCTCGTCATATGGTTCGACGCGCCAGAATCAACATACCACACTTCCTCCGTTTTGGAAGTGGTCTTCTTCATTGAGTTTGCCTTGTGATTCATCACCAAGGCTGGCCCCTTACCGGCCTTTCCGGTTCCGGATCCTCCTGATCCGTTTGCGTAGTGCAAGTTTTGCCGGCCATCCTTACCGGCCTTGCCGGATCCGAATTTGTCCGAATCGGCATGCTTTCTCCAGCACTCGCTTTCCCTGTGGCCTTTTCTACCACAGTACCAGCATTCCGTAGCGGATTTGTCTTGCCGGCCTCCGGCACCGCCTTGACTCCCCCTGCTTGTGGAAGTCCCGGAACTGCTGTCGGCACGCTCATAGTGCCTCCGTTCCTGCTCTTGCCAGTCGCCTCCACTGCGTGCCGACCCACCTCTTCCACCACGCCCATGGAGCCGATCCGTTCCCGTGTATAGCATTCGGTTGTCCGGGGATGCACTGGTAGATGCACCGGCGTGGTTCTCCTCTACAAGGAGCATCGACTGTAAGTCGAAGAATGAGGGGGTATTCTCCCTTGTACACACCGCAGTCCGGAACGCTCTGAACTTGGACGCCAGGCCTCCGAGACATACCTGCACCATCTCGTCTTCCTCTACGGTAACATTGATAGAGGCGAGTGAGTCGCAGATCTCCTTTATTCGGCCCGTGTAGTTTGCCACGGACATGTTCTTCTGTCGAACATTGCTCAACTCTCGTCTGAGTTGCAGCTTCCGGGCAGTGGTGCTTGCAGCGAAAACCTTTTTCAGGTTCCCCCAAGCATCCTTCGGTGTCTTGGCGTCACGGATGTGGCTGAGCAGCTGATCGCCGACACTGGACGCGAAGCAGTACATCACCCTGTTTGCCGCCTGTTCCCATACCGGGAAGTCCTTGTGTGCCGAGTCGGGCGCCGCATCATTCGCTCCTTCGACATAACTCCAGTACCCGTGTCCAAGCAGGTACTGGTGCATCTTGTAAGACCAGGATGCGTAGTTGCTCCTGTCGAGCTTCTCCACCGGGAGCGACGTAGCCATGCCTCTATCCATGTCTTCTACTGTGTCTGTTTTCGACCTGTTAGGGTTTTCTTCTCAAGAGTAAATGTCTGCAGCAGAGGTTCTCAACCCTCGCGCTCTGATACCATGAAAACGTGAGTGTTTGCGGAAGCGTAAAACAGAGAACAACACAGAGAGAGAGACAGAGACAGAGACAGAGAGAGCAGAACGTAATTTCAAAATTATTTTCAGACTCTGTCCATACACTGTGCTAAGTAGCACTATTTATACAAGTCCTCTTGGGACTGACAGAAGTACCATGTACTTCAATGCTCACACGAGCATCTGACACTTACTACGAGACTATAGCTACCTAGTAGTCTATCCTATACTAGGCTTCCGATTGGACTTCCGGTTACGGATTGCACCCGGCCTCCACTGCTTGACGGTTCGGTTGCTCACCGTCATACCGATCCGTTTCGCCCGATCGGTCTCGCTTACCGGCTCCGGCTTATTCAGCCGATCCAGCTCCGGTTGAGCTTGCCGCTCAACATAGATGGATCTATAAGGTCAAAAACAATGTCGATGGCTCTGTAAATCGCTTCAAAGCACGACTCATTGCAAAAGGCTACGCACAAACGCACAGAGTTGATTATGAGGAGACCTTTGCCCCGGTGGCAAAGATGACGACTATGCGGACCGTAATTGCACTTGCAAGGGTGAAAGGATGGCATCTCCACTAGATGGACATAAAGAACGCCTTTCTTCAAGGAGAATTAGAGGAGGAGGTGTGCATGGTACAACTACCCGGATTCGAATAAAAAAATCATCTGAAAGCAGTATGCCGACTCAAGAAGCCGCTCTACGGCCTTAAGCAAGCACCGCGTGCTTGGCATTCGAAGATCACTCAGTATCTTCATCAAATTGGCATTCGAATGTCGAAATCGGACAACTCCCTCTACATTCGAAATGAGTCGAACAACCCAATTGTCACCATCCTATACATGGATGATCTTATCATCGGAGGAAAGGATCTTGCCAGGATTAATAAGGTCAAATCATTCCTATCCTGCAGGTTCGAAATGAAAGACCTGCATGAGCTCCACTACTTCCTCAGTATCGAAGTAATTCGGACACCAGTCGGGATAATGATCTCTCAACGACACTACATTCTCAACATACTCTACAAGTTCGGAATGACCGAGTGCAAACCTGTGTGTACCCCTCTCGACCATAATCTCAATCTCGATGTCGATTCCTACTGTCATTCTTGAAGCGTAACTTTTTGAATAATATAGTTACTCTATTCGTGCCTCTTGGTGTCTTTGTCTCCCTCTCTCTTGTTGATCTATTCATTTGATTCTTCTGTTTTCACTTCAACTCAGTGATCGTCAAGACTATGATGTTGTGCTTGTTTCACCACTAACGGTCTCTCGTTACAACATCACCAAAACCAAAGCACTATATTGTTTGCCAAATGCAAAAGAGAATCCTTGGGCCCAATCAAAGGGTGAATGAGAGGATCTCGGGGATAGAAAGTTTGGTGTCTCAACAAGTTCCATTAAAACTTGTGCTTGTGAAGTACTTGTTCATATGTGTCACTGCTAATGAGGATATCAACATTGGTACTAAGGATGCAAGTGTAGGAACAAGAGAAGAGGACACATGAGAGATCACTAGAGAGTTAAAGCCTTGTGGCCACATTAGTGTGAAAGGGCTAACACTTCGTAAAAGAGTCAAAGGTTGCTCGTTTAGAAATAAGTAGCACATCAAGGTCAATGACACAAAATGAGATCAAGAATCAGGGAATGGAAAGTGGGGAGAAAGAAATCACAGAAAATAATAAAGAAGACAATGATGGACTCCACATTAACCTAATATGTGCATCCCATACACATGAGACTATCACCGACACCAAAGCACTATATTACTAGGCCAGATAGAACTTGTGCTTGTTGAGTACTTGTTTGTATGTGTCATTGCCAATGAGGATATCACCATTAGTACTAAGGATGCAAGTGTAGGAACAAGAGAAAAGGACACGATATGGATCGCGATAGAGTTAAAGCCTTATGGCCACATTAGTGTCAAAGGGCTAACACTTTGCAAAAGACTATAAAGTTCATTTAAGTTTTTCTTCTTCATCCGTAAGACTTAGTCTCTCACTTTTCATGAGAGTAATGTTCAATTCTTTTTTCCAAGTCAAATACTAATATTCTTAGGTGTTATCTGGTTTCTTCTAACTAATTTGAGATGTGGTTTTCTCATGTGTGTACTTTGCATGTCGTTCGCTATTAGGTTTGACTGTAAGTTCCAATGATGCATTGATTAGCTTCTTAGGTATTATTATTACTATATAAGAGAGAAGAGGGAGAGTTTGATTGAATCACAATATAGGAATGTTAGTAGCTCGAGGGTGCTTGTCAACCAATCTCTTATGTTCCCCAAAGAAAGGGTATACAATGACATAACATCCACATATGATTTTCGTAAGCAGAAATAACTCTGATTGAAGGGAAGATGTGTGCTTGATGAGACATACCTCAAGGTGACACATCTTTTGGTGTTGGTGCCCAAGATAGAGGTAATTAGTTGAAATTATACACAAGCTTTTTGTAAGCTCTCGAACCAAATGTTTCTAATATCTATCTTAAAAGTGCATACTTTGTTAAACCTACCCCTAAAAATAAAAAATTTTAATTAGATTGATATAAAAAATGAATTTGCATGAATATATAAATATTAAGAAAAACATATCTCTATGCATTTCCCTATTTTACTCATGCACAACTAGTCGGATAACATGAAATTCTGGTAGATTGCCTAGGAATGCACGATAATGGCTAATTAGAGACACAAATAAAGGTTCCCATTGAGGATCAAGCTCAAGTCATGTGAACATGTGCTTATCGAGAAAAACACGATGTGTGAAAAGTTGCATGAGCATACATTGTTGTAATCCATGCGAATTATCTAGTTACACGACGAACTATATTATGATATTTAGTTAGTTGTGAATTATAAATGTGGTAAAATAATATTAGATATTCTTATGATAGAATCATACTCGAGTGGATGTCTATGAGTAGACTTCACCAACACATTTAATGTGGTAGTCCCTTGGGTATTTGTATATAAAACCCACTTAGCCCATTGTGTTTTGTTGATGATTTTTTAATGATTAATGTAGTTTTCTCTTCAATGCGTACGTTCTCATCCCCGCTCATGTGTATTCTATTATTTTTGGTTCTCTTCTCTAATTCCTTCTCTTGCTCATACATGCACTAGCACACATGCACTATGTTTTTGCACACCTCAACTCTTTACATAGTACCAAAGTGTGCGGGTTGGAGATCCTCCACTAAGCTCTACCTACTAACTATTGTTGTTGCAATGTTGTTACACAACTAGACATGTGTGTCGAGAGGAGCTTAAAAATCAAGCTAAATTAGCAAGATGAATACACTAATGGGTAGAATGTTTCCAACAAAGAAGTCAAACAAACACAACTACACATCATGGGAGTACAAGATGCACTAGTACATGGTCAGGCAAGGTTATCATAGTTATATCGAGGCTACTCAAAAAAATAGCCCTGACCTCATAAACCTAGAACAATCCATGTGGCAATAAGGTGCCAGTGAGGTAATGTACTACTTGGAAACATGTGTGCAAGATCACACGTTAAGTTGTATTCAAGATTGAAAGGCAATGAAGGAAGTAGGGGAAAACTTGAAGAAGATTTTATGGCTTCGACCACGACCTAAAAACTTCAATTCTAGCAATAGTTAAACAATATTTAACCTACTAGCGATATGTCAATGACACACAATACCCTTAGGATTAAAGACTTGTAGTGCAATTCACTTGGCTCCATCAACATCATTGCTTCAATTTTGGCAATAGTTAAAACAACATTTGGCAGAGGGATATGTCTGTGACAGACAAGACCCTCAGGATTTAAGACTTACAATGCAATTCACATGGTTCCATCAACATTGTAGTTGACAAAGATCACGATGAGATGGTGGTGTATATTTACCACAACAACCTTTCACATACATATGACACATTTTGGAATGTCATAACAACAAAGGAGAGCCCCGCGAGATTTTTGGTCTTGCAATCCATGTTGATGGTGGGGGAGAAGCATATGTAGTAAAAAAGTGCAACATATGATGGGCAAATACTATATACACAAGAAGATCCTGATTGAGGTAATCTGTTATGTACACATGACGTAGGTAATGGTAGGTCACTAATATTTACATAAGTGAAGGGTATGTTCACTAATGTTAAAAAGGGGACTAATGTGATTGGATAGAAGGAATGATAGGTGCATTCACTATCATGATTTGGACAACCAATAAATGGAGAGCCTTTTAAAAAGGCACATCTATTCAAGGGGCCTAGGAAGAGGTATAAATATGAGGCTTAGCTACCCTCATAAGCTCATTACGTCGGAAGGCTACTCTCTTAGACACAAGTGATGTGGGCTAGTCTTTCGTCATAATATCCGGCAATATGGGACGTTGGTGGTAGGTTGGCTATGTCTAGATCATAGCTCGAGGGTGGTTGGGTGGAACGGGTTCTTTTATCCAATCTATTTTCCTTCTTTTTACTTTATTTTGGTCTATTGATTAGTAATAGACTCTTAACAGTGGTATCAGAGCATTTACTAACAATGTTTTTTTGTTGTTTTGATGTTTTTTGCATGTGAGCGATGGGGATCTAACAAGGCTCGCCATGCTCTTCTCAGGATCAAAACAACATTCTAAATCCGATATTCTTCTTTCTCAATCTCTCTTCTTTTCTATGATGCATTATTCTTGGTCGCATGGAAATTGTATTACGTTTTCTTTTCTTTTCTGTCTTCTTTCCACCATGATACAATTTCAACTATTATTGTGCATCGGGTCGAGCGTGTTTGCACTAATCACACACGCTCAACTCATGGCCCTTTTGCATATTACGTTGTCTATCCCACTCTCCCCTAATGGCCCTTTTGGGTCACCATCTCTTACGATAATAATTAATCTTGTGCATCGGGTTGAGCGTGTTTGCACTAATTGCACATGGTCACCTAATGGCCCTTTTGTATATGATGTTGTGTATGCCACTCTTTCCTCTATTCAACCATCTTTTGGCTATTCTATGGGAAGTTGTGGTCTTGATGAGGTGTATGTCGATTTCCGATGCCACTAGACTAGTCTCTATTGAGCCATTTCTTGGACGATTATATGGGATGTGGTCATCTTGATGAGGTGCATGTCGACTACCCTAGGGTTTCTTACCTTAAGGCACACTTAATGATACATACATCTATTTTATTATTATCCTAAGTATTTTCTAACTATACAAATGATCTTTTCATTTTGTGATGATTTTCTTGTAATTGTCATTTACCCACCCACAATTAACTCTCTTTCTTACCCTTATTTTTATGTTCATCTACACTACTTATGTACGTTTAATGGTGTAATGATTCATGTAGACTATTTTTTCATATTGAGTGGGCATCATGCTACTTTTTGAACATTGTTTCCAAAGTGTTCTCTACGTTTAACTCATGCTACATGAGTTCCCCTATTGATGTTTTACTCATTAATTTGAGTACATCTTTGCACACAACACCACCACCATTTGTATCAATTTGTGGCTTATGTCACAATTGTGCAAATTACAATCACCATATTGGGATGGATATGTGCATACCTCGCACCATCCATTTATTTGTGGCACTTTTTTTAGTAGGTAACATATGGTTTTTTTAACCTTGTTTTCGTCACTTCTTGACTCTTTTATTTAGTGACTTATTTTTATCTCTTTTTTCATTCATTTGCCTCTTACTCGCAAGACTAGCATATTACTTGCGAGCGCACTTTATTTTTGCGTGAAATACACTTTCTTGACCATATCAATACATGTTGGTTTGACATTTTAATATAAGGATACCTAGGAAATTATGTTGATGCTAGAACCATGGTTAAGCCTCTGGGAGCCTCCATGATTATTCAAGATAGAGATATGTGAAAGACATCTTAACTATGTTTTCCCCCATGGTTTTTAAAACACCACAGTGTTACAATAGTTATCAGGATCTCAAATCACATCTCATATGTCTAGAGGGGTAAAGACATGAGATGCTTTCTTGGATAAAGTTCTTCCAATAATAATTTCAAGCATTCATTTTTCTTGTGTATTTTCTGAACCTCCTTTATATTGCGTACACACAACTTGCATCATGGACCAAGTTTTGAACACAATTGGAGCGATATCTCCGACTGAGACCTCTCAACTCCAATATGCATCTCTCTCTTGTGACCGCTCCTTGTCGAATGCGGGTCTCTAATGGACGTATTCACATTGTCCTATTTGTGCACACTAGGTTTAGGCCATCTTTTTAAATACCAAGAAGGGAAGTTGCCCTAAGCTAGTTAGTATGTAAACTGACTTTGTAACCTAGAAGTGTAGTAGTTCATTTTGTACATTGAGCCGTTGAGCTTGAGTAATAAAGTTTATCTTGTGCCTAACTTTCTGCGCTCTCCTTCTTGCATTCATGTTGATCTTGTTACATGCTTTAGTTGCTTATAATAATTAAGGTCGATTCGACTTGTACCTACTAATGATCTTTCACTAGAAGGTTGTTGAGATTGTTCCGCACTAGACAGCCGCGATCTCAACATCTAGTATCAGAGCCTGGTGTTTCTGATTATGTTGTCGCCATCTACTTAGTCCCATCAGCAACTCTTCCTCTGTACACCTACAAGATCTCGGTTGGAAACTCTCTACAAGATCATTTTTGTGAAAGAGAGACACCTGCAAAACCTGCACTTCATTGTTCTAAATCACCATTAAAGTAAACAGTTGGTTGTACTTTACCCTTGTGATTGTAGCCACTCGGAGTACGGTTTTGTTTTGAAGGCTCTGCCTCAATCGTGTTACATCAGATTAGATGACAATCAAATAGGTCAATCGACGCTATTTACTCACTCGTAGTAGCTTGAAATCCAGGGAACAACCCCAATCCATGCTTCACTCGGCTGAACGACATTTAGGAGGACCAACCGGCTCCATCCCTCTCATCGCTGCAGTCAACCGAAGCAGGATCAGCTTGGATAATCAGCACATAATCTGTGGTCTACGCCTTAAAATCGACCTTCGAAATTGAATCGACAAATTCTAGTCCAATTCGGCTAAGTCGATTGACTATAGTCATTTCAAACAAAATCTGCCAATAGTCGAAATCGATTCGACTTGTGTCCAAATCTGACTAGACGATATCGGGTGAGCAAGTTGGCTGCACCACCACTATTCTTAGTCGACTATTGTAACCGATTACTTGTGGAAGCGTTAGAAAATAGAGAAGGTAGGGAATACACAGAGTACACGGGAGAGACAGAGAGAGTAGAACTTCAAGGCTATATTCAAAAACGATAAAAACACTCTGTACATACAACTATGCTCAATAGCATTATTTATACAAGTCCTCGTGGGACTGACAAAAGTACCGCGTACTTCAATGCTCACACGAGCATCTGACACTTACTACGAGACTATAATTTCCTAGTAGTCTACACTAATACTAGGCTTTCGGTTACTGATTGGATCCGGCTAACCGGCTCCCCAGCTCACCAGCTCTGTTGCTTGTCGGCTCGGTTGCTCACAGCTTACCGATCCGTCTCGCTTGCTGGCTCAGGCTTATTCAGCTGATCCGGCTCTAGGTGAGCTTGCCGCTCAACACTCCCCCTCAAGCTCAACTTGAGGTTGGATCTTAGTGTCAGTCTCTGTGGCAGTCGGTTCTTCCAACCGACTTCTCCTCGCGTCGCTTCGCCTTGCTCGCGCTCCTCGTCCGGTCCCCTCTTGTTCTGCGCGCCTCGACCTTCTCGGTTGATATGTCTGCTCAATAGGCCCCTCTCAGCTCCTTCGTTGCTATGACTCCGACGCTTATCGATCTGTTGGTTCCTCCGCGATGGCATCGACTTCTGCTGCATCCGTGTCTACTTGGCCTTGAATTGATCTAGTTATTCTGAATCTGTCTTTTGAACCGAATCGATTGTCTCCGATTCGTTCCAGCTCTTGTTCGAATCGGTTGCTCCTGATTCATCTTCTAGTTCCAAGCCCATTACCACATTGGACCATGTCCGGGTCTTGGCCTTCTTCCTTCGGTCGGCTCTATCCTTCTTGACTCTGCCGCCTTCTGTTCTTCCCTCACCGGTGCAATCGGCAGTCTCTTTGCCTTTGCCCGTTTTGGTGTCTCTGCCCGTTCTCCCCCTCAAGTGTAGCACGTCGAGATGTTGAACACCAACCATGTTGGTAAAGTGATGCAACTTGTCCGATCCGAGCGGCTTGGTGAAGATGTCGGCAACTTGCCGATCCGTGTGAACATACCGTAGTTCAACTTCATCGCTCAGGACCCACTCACGCACAAAGTGATAATGCACTTCTATGTGCTTCGTGCGAGCATGGAACACAGGGTTCTTGGCAAGCTGCATGCTGCTTATGTTGTCGCAGTAGACCAGAATCGGGGTCGGTACCTCAATCCATAAGTCTTGTAGCAGTCGCCGAAGCCAAATGGCTTCATTTGCCAAGTCCTCACACTGGTTGTAGTATACAATATTGTCTGAATGTTCGTTTTCTTGGATATTCACATTGTGTTCTATCTCTAGCCTCTGTAGCTTCCATGGCTCCACAATTGATAGATTGGTGCATTCATCCCAAGCTTCATCTAAACACGTGGAACAAAAGCATGATAAACTACGGAATAACAATTGTGTTGTGTCCTTGCAACTAAACCATAAAACATAATGGGTCTTGCGCGTCCCTTTCACGGTTTTACAACCGTATGATTTACTCCTATCCACCTCATTAGCATGGACCTCAATAAACAATCCATTCTTACCATCATTTGACATCTTCCATGTGAGCCACTCCACAACATCATGTGCATTTTGTAGCTTAGCACCTTTATTATCCAACTGCTCCGATGTAAGAGCACGCTTGATCACAGCCCCTGCACCATCGTGCTCTCCCTTTCCATGTCCAGACCCGAAGTAGTTCCATTGCATCCTAATGTTTGTCAATGAGAAGTATCTGGGTGTTTTGCATGACAGTTAGCCAACAAACATAATTAATTGCATGACTTAAACCATAATTACTACTTATGCATGAGTGAACAATACTAATATTTGAATCAGTATAAATGAATAAGAGATGATAGTACTAAGTTATTGATTAGTACTAATGCACGAGAGAGGATAGTACTAAGTTGGAGATTAGTACTAATAGGCGAGAGAGTGAAGTGGTAAGTTATTAATTAGTACTAATGCACGAGAAAGGATAGTACTAAGTTGGAAATTAGTACTAACAGACGAGAGAGTGGAGTGGTAAGTTACTAATCAATACTAATGCATGAGAGAGAACGGCCATAAGTTATAAGTTGGTCGTAATGAACAAAGTTGGAGAGTACTAAATTATTAATTAGTACTAATGCATGATAGAGGACAGTCCTAAGTTATAAGTTGGTCTTAATGAACAAAGTTGGAGAGTACTAAGTTATTAATTAGTACTAATGCATGACAGAGGACAGTCCTAAGTTATAAGTTGGACAGAACTAAGTTAATAATTAGTACTAATGAACAAGGTTGGATAGTACTAAGTTAATAATTAGTATTAATGAGAGAGAACAATCCTAAGTTATAAATTAGTACTAACGAACAAAGTTGAATACAGCTACGTTATGAATTAGTACAAACATTACTGAGAGGGGGCAATGTAAGTATTAATTAGTGCTCGTGCTTGCCAGATGGCAGTCCAAAGTTATAAATTAGTACTAATGAACGAAAGAGGATAGTACTAAGTTATTCATTAGTACTAATGCACAAGAGAGGGCAGTGTTGAGATATAAATTAGTACTCATGCCAATGAAGGAATACAATCCTAAGTTATAAATTAGTACTTGTGCATGTGGGATTTGAGTACTTAGTTGTAAACCATTGACAGTACTTGTGCATGTGCACCTTTGGGGACAATACTATGTGGTAAATTACAGATACATTACAAGGCCTCAACCTTAATTAGTACTTGTACACGTAGGACGACAGTACTAACCTGTAAGTTAAGTTTACTTAACATGGTTATTACCATAATCAATACTAGTGAATCTAGGAGGAGAGAACTAAATGGTCAATCAGTTCATATTCACATTCCAAGACAGTACTGGTGCATGTAGCTAGAGAATTACTAATTCAGTATTTTATACAAACATTTATAAGTACTATGGAGTATTACCAAAATAGACTTCCATTTATAAGTACCAAACATATGAATTATTTCCTCACCTTGCAATGAAGTAGAAGGATCAGGCCGCCTTAAATTGCGAGGCAGCACCATCAGACCAAACCCAATGCCAATTAAAGTTAACACCCAAGGATAATAAATCTACATGATGAAGCTTAAAACAATGTTGAACAAATTGTGTATCATGCTTTTTATCATCTGAAATGTAGAATATTGATTTCTTATGTAACTCACCGTCTTTTCTCCAATAGCAAATATGTACAAGTATTGTACATTGGTCATTGTACCAATGCATTGATTGAACCTCATTTTGAACTTTAAATGTATAGTTCTCTGCAAAGTCAATAACATATACTATAACATCTGGTGGTAAGTTATTTATACATTCCTTGAACTGTGAATTTTGCCAATAACTCCTAAAGTTATGTGGAATGAACTCCTCGAGTTGGTTCTTAAACTCGGAGGCAAGGGTAGCAGCACATGTCTCCTTATATACTTCCTTGATACGCTTACTAACAAGACACTTACCTATATTTTCTGTCACATACTCTAAATATTTCCATTTCACAATATGACAGTTATCTACATCAACCTCTTGTCTACAAAATGGTGGTTGTGGGCAAACTTTACATGTTCTTAGAAGACATGTACGATTATGCCACTCAGATGATGGTTGTTTTTCACAAACAAAAGACCTCCATAACTCAGAAACCGATGCATAAGTCATGTTTCGCACATTACATCTATTATCATTCCCATTTGGTCTACATACCTCACAAGTGCAAACACACCCATCCCCGTGTAAACCCTTAGAATCAGTATGCATAGTGTTCAGGCCAAGCCTTAGCATGTCCATTTTAATGTGGTACACACAACAACATGTGTTCCTCTCTTTTAACTTTCTAACAAAAAACGATTTCAAACCTTGGAACTTGCGAAATCCAAGATTGATGTTAGGATGTTGGTCTTTGAAGTTCATGAACAATTCTGCCTACATCACTCAATAAATAACAAACGGTAATAGAATCCTTTAGTAAAAAAAATATTTAGAAACAAATAGATAAAAACAAAAGAATTACCTCAGTCATCTCCAAGAAGTATCTAGGGTGAATCCGGTACCTACCCCGACTTATATGTTGTCTACATACATCTTTTTTATTTGGTGAGACACGAGTGTTTTTTGTCCAAAAGGAATCCACTTTTTTCAATAATCTCATGAGACAAGGCATCACATCGTCGTCTACGGCCTAACCCCAACCACTTAAATTGATTTGATTGTATATTTGTTAGATGATTCCTCAAGTTTCTTCTTTGAATACCAAGGGCTAAGGCAACTTTAGTATCACTATTTATTTTTTTCTTGTACCATTTATAACCATGTGAAGGGTTGCTCTCTTTGCACCAAGCTTATCTATGCTCTCTACCCCTTTCACTAAGTGTAGCGATGACTTCATAGACTCTACAATATCCTCTAAAACACATTGGTCCCTAAACTTAATATTCTCCATGCACTCATTCAAAAGCTGATGGTGTAACACTCTAGAGATAATATCCCTACGATCTTCCTTGGTAAATCTCTCAATTACTTCTAGTAAATAACTAACTATGTGAAGAACCACCCGTCTCTTGCTCCTCTCAGACATAGAATTGCTACATGACAACTCACTCTCCTTGACATCTACCATTGTCACTCTCATGTATTCCAGCACCTAATTTCTTGTTATTTTAGTACTTAATTAATCAAAATAAATGCTTAATACATCGTAGAATAAACGTACTTAATACGTCAATGCAAACCACATCAACCAGTTTTCGAATAAACATGTACGATAATACCACACACATATATTCCTTTAACAAAACAATATAATACTAAGAAAGAAAACCATACCAATAGGCTAATATAAAAGTCAAGTTTTAGGTGTTATCCACATGTGCCTAACATCATTGGCAGAAGATTATCATTCTATTAAGATCAGGAAATAATACAAATAACAATATGCTCAACGTAATATGGTAACAATGAACAAGTAGATGGAGATGATAATGACAATAATAATCATGTTGATGATGAAGACATTATCTTTTCAGCATAAATAAATCTTAAAGTTTCCATTTGAAAGGATAAACAATAAATATTAAAGCTTAAAAAATAGTTTTGAAGACATACCGAGGGAAGGAGAAGACATACCGACGGAAGGCAAAGATGGCTCAGATGTGTGACACAAAGAACGCTTGATCATTTTCACGTAGGTTTGATTCGTAGATAAGGAATGGCAAGATCCCAAATCTTGGGGACATTCGCGTGCTGTGAATACCTGAGATGCAGAGAACGACAAACAGTGAATCTAAGATGGGCTCGGTTGGAAGGAGGAAGGGGATGCGCCAAAATGGTGAGAAGCACCAAATTCAATTAATGCGGCATGCTAAATTAAAAGTGAGGGGGAAATAGCCCCCAAATCAGTCTTGACTCCTGAAAACGCAACAACTGTCTCCCCCCATAAAATGAAATGTGTACTACCCCCACCCCACTCTCTAAAAAGATTATAAATTTTTTCGATTTTTTGGAAAGCTTTTTTATAATTACTTAGTACTAAACATACTCATGTTTTTCTTGGCCAAAAACAATACTTTTTTGGTACACCGTAGCATGCTTCAACCCCTCTTCTTCTTTCTTTGCCACCCCATGTAATAGAATTGAGACTCTTCTTGTTGTATTTACTTATTTTCCATGAATTTGGTGTTTCTAATCAATTTAGTATATTTAATGAATAATTCCTGTCAAATGTTTCGTGATCAAATGAGGAACGTGTTGGATTTTTCGATTTAGAATTCCAAGCTCGAGAAGCAAAGTTACAAATTTCTGGGTGAAGTGGTAGAAAATGCATTCACCGAACAACCGTCTCAAAAAACTCCCCATGCCAAAATGAAGAATTCTCTTGGAGGGTTGCGATGGATTTTTTGGATCTCGATTTAGATCTCCAAGAAAAAATATGTGTGAATTCAAAGAATTTCAAATGGTGAGAATCAATCCCGCTACTTTGATGGCACCCAAAGAGGTCTACAATCGTAATTTTAATATGTTTATTCCTGCGCATAAGCAAGGGCTATATTTGTATTGTATTAAAATAATAATAATAATAATAAACGAATGTTCGCCTCCCTCTAGGCGAACATAGAACATTCACATACATGTGAGGTCACATGTCTCACTTCTCTCTCTTTTGCATTTCTCTCATTCTCCCTCTTTTCTATCTCTCCCATTCTCTCTCTTCTATGTCTCTTTCATTCCTCTAATGCTTATCCATAGTATGATTGCTTGATTCACCATGCTTTAACCCCTCTTTGGGGATTCATTGGTCGAAATTCATCTTATCTCATGTCCTTCTTGTCATATCTTTGCTCTATCCTTCAATCTTTTATATATGTTTAGATTAACCCATTTCCTCATGTGTGATCCTCACATCACGACAATGTGTTGTTGTGGAGGCATCATTGGAGTGACATCACAATAGGTAGGTTGTCTTGCTCGCCTATTTCATGACTATGAATGATACCAACTATTAGAGTTATGATCTAACGTAAGCATATGATAAGGATTTAAAAATATAGATAAACATAAGAAAGGAGAGAGAGAAAGAAGGGTGTTGATCCACCCGACCACCCCTGAGCGAAGGGATCGAGACGGACTCGAGCCTCGATCGGCGTCCCATACCACCATCGTGGCGTCAAGTCGTACCTAGTGCTGGTGCGGACGCTACAAGAGTTTACCCACCACAACGTAGAGTCTCGACGTTGTCAAAAGAACCGGTGTACCAAAAGTTTACTTGTGGCATTATATGGGGAAATAGATGAGGGTTTGATCACCTTATGTACGTCAAGTTGTGGTGCCCCCTATCATATGCCTTTTTCTATTGTTGTTGCCTAATGCTTAGGTTATCATGGATTGCTCGTTATAATAAGGCTTGAGTTTTTTGGAGGTTCAATTGTTTGGTCAGGTCATTGCTTTATGGGTGGTAGGGGACATAAAGTTTGATAGATCCAAAAATATGCTAAAAGAATGTAGAGGACTTTAGGTAGGAATTGAAAACCATGACCAAACAATAGTTCTAGTCTGCATCCATGTTAGAGTATAACACATTGTCATAATTCAAAGGCAAGTGTTAAGATCTGGGAAGCTTCACACCAACATGGTGGGCATTCAGTGATCACTAGAATGCACTTGTTGCTCAAATTGGAGGTGGGAAAGGACCCATAAGGTCTCAATCTTGAATAGTTAAGAGATTGAAATAGGGATAAGGTGGCCAAATGGTTTGAGATGTTGGTATGTTTTGCACTATTAGAGATTATCAAATTACTTCTTCCACATGTATGGCGAATAATATCGAAGTCACAATTTTTCTAGGACTTTTTGGAATACTAGGTGGCCTGACATTTGATGGTTTTGGTAAAACTTCAAGTAAGTTTGTTGATGCACTTGAGGGATTTATTCGCAGTGCTTGGAGTTGTTACTGACAAAATAGATGACTTGGTTTTTTATGATAAATCTTTCTTTATGCAAGGATTGACTTGGGGAACAAAGTGGATTGGTGATTTCCTTTATTGTTGGATCTTGCAAGATTTTTTTCTAAGCAAGATTGAAGAACCTATCGGTGACATTGAAGAGGATTTTGTACAAGGTTGTGTGTGGAATTATTATAGATATGGTATGATAGTTGACGTGTTGGGGTTATATAAGTTCACAATACACATTCCATCTCTCAATCATCTTTCTCTAGGACTCATGAGATTCAAAAACAAATCTAGCTTTAGATTTTATATACGAACTATGGCAAAACTTTATATGTGTTATTATTGTCGGTGTCATACTTTCGATACATGTTAAGTTGCAAAAGAACGTGGAAGTTGGCACAATCATGTTCATCTTGCCCTCCAAATGGGTAAGTTCATCCGGTTAGAATAATACGAATAACGATCACTTGACAAACAAATATAAATATCTCCATACTATATGGTTTTCTTAATTAAGAACTTTGAATCGATATAAAATAAGTGAGACATCTATTGGGAATGGACGTACACGCTATTCTATTAAACGTGCTAGTTGCCCACGTCGTAGTGATCCCTATTTTGCTTCTAATAACATATCTTTCTTTCACGTATTCCCAATCCATTTGTCTCTTTTGAAGTTCTTATGTTTTCTAGCAAAAGTCATAATATGTATGACAACAAGAACAAACCAAACATAATGTATTAAGGTTGCTTTGAAGTGGTATAAATATAGAGAGAGGGAGCACATCATATAAAACAATTACATATATAACATACTTCTAGGGTGGGGGCTAGATTTATTTCTAAATTTTTATCAACTTCTTGACGCTAATTGTCTGATGTACTATTCTTATGCTAATTTCGAGTCATTTTTGTGAATGCCTTCCAAGTTCTATGGTTTTTAACTCAATTTGGGTGTATTAAAGTAAACCCAAGTTTCTAGTCAATGTTTATCCTGAAGGTAATGGATTAGTTTCGAACTTCTAAACTGATGTACTCAACAATTGTTTTATTTAAATTCTTTACTGGAAGGAAAATGTCAAAGCATTTGTTTTTTAAATTATGCAAATGATTTTACTTTGACACATGTGAAACCATCGTGGTGCATTTTCTCGCATTCTTAAATAGTATCCAAATCGTGCTGTATTTTTAAGTTCAGAGTTGAGAGGGGGATGGGAGAGAGTAGATTCTGATGTACATTAAAAGACACATCTACAAGCCACACTAAACGAATTCGACAATTATGATTTTTCAACACAAGGTCAAGTTGTTGTAAGTAGACAAAGCCAGGTGCTCTTATTTTATAAGAATAAAAAGGGTTAGTTCCATTACCGATTGAGAACACACCAAATTCATGTGCAATCTCATTCGAATTGTCTCATTTTTTATTTTTAACACAAACTTCATTTCTAAGTTTGACACTCGTTTTCATTCAACTTGAATATGTACATGTATTAAGAGTGTTGAATAAAAGGAGTCAATATACAATCCTAGTATGTTTTAAGGTTATAATTAGTTCGAAATGTTTCTTGACACCAATGAAAGAACCCATTTAATAAATGTATATTGTTTTTACCCAATAGATCTTCTCTTATCCATAATGCATAAAAACAACATGCTCACATGCTCCTTTCATTGATAAGTTTGATTAATTACATTGCTTTCAATATGTTCATTATTGAATTAGGATGACCAACATCATTATACTTAGCCCCATAAACAAATTCAAATTTACTATATGGGGGTGTATGGATTATAGCATACCATGCATTATATGAACATTGGTTTCTACTTAAGAGTGTCGTCAAAACAAATGCAAGTCTTAAAATAAGAAATCATGATAGATAGTGAGTCAAGAAACATGTTCATTTCCCAAATTCTTATAGTTGAAAACCAAACATAATAACATGTGTTTGTAATTGCATGTTATTACTATACTTCACTAGCTAGAAATGATTAAATCCCAAACCTAGAAAAACAACATAAATGTTCAAGATACAAAAAGTCCAAAATATGCAATATACAAACTAGAAGATGTCGTAAAATGTGTCACTAGTAACTTTATTGATGTATTCTATGCAAGACAAGTAAGTAAATTTAGACATAGGATCCTTGGATCTTGGGATGCTACACATTATAATGCAATAGAAGCTAGGAAGTCATCCAAGATGAACCTTGAGTTAACAAAGGGATCTTATAGAAATATAAACCAATTTTATTCAAGCGAGCATAAGCATTTAGACCTTGTATCTTGACATTGGACACCCCCTCATCATCAATATGCACATAAGAGTTGCATTGCTTCTTCTTCATCATCTTCCTATTAACCTAGAGTATGATGGTTTTGGATTCTTCACAATAATAATAATAATAATTGTCATAGAGACAGTTAATCATACACCATACTATTGTGATGTATGAGATATTGACACGATTCAACCATACAACCATTCTAGAGGAGTCGCTCTAGCAAGGTAGTTAGGTTGAGTCGTGCCAATATCACATCATTTAGTTAAGCTAATGTATTCTGATTGCTTATCCTTTATTCAAATAATTCCTATTCATCACAATAGTGTTAAACTATGTTGAACTCAATTATAAAATTTCTTGTTATACATATGCATATATAAATAGATAGATGGATAGGTGGCATTCTTAATTACTCATTATGATCATGGTACCATCTATCCAAACATTGCATATTAATATGAAGCCATAAGTATCCATTGTTGTTATAAAACTAGTTCTTATTTCAATAAAAATAGTAGATTAGTGTAATAATGTTGAATTAATTAGCGTATTATACTAATTACCCTAATTTTGCATTTTTGAATAGGAGAAAATATTGATAGTAATGGTAAGGTGCTTGAATGAA
Source organism: Azolla caroliniana (assembly GCF_043228905.1). NCBI lineage: Eukaryota > Viridiplantae > Streptophyta > Polypodiopsida > Salviniales > Salviniaceae > Azolla > Azolla caroliniana. The sequence continues at coordinate 21,049,606 of NW_028230447.1, read as the reverse complement.
TTATACATGTAGGATTTGAATATTGGTATTAAATGTGATTCAACAACTAATTTTGTTTGTTATAGTTGATGGTATAAGGAACAAAGTCAGAAAAAGCAAACAATTTGAGAAAAGCCAGAGGATGGTGTCAACACCAAGGCCATAAGGTTTTGGACATATTAAAGCTATGATTTTATAATTGCATTATGCAAGAACTCTGTCATCATCACATTCCAAATGAACCTTTGTATGATGAAGCATTTTCCAATTATAATCAATAATTTTGTATGTAGAGATTTTAGAGCTAGTGGTTGTTTAAATTTTATTGGGCACCCCTACATTTTTAAATTACAATTAAACACCTGATAGTTTATAACTTCATAACACTTTACAATTATCCACTATCACATTCCAAATGAACCTATTTGTCTTTGTATGATGAAGCATTTTCCAATTATAATCAATAAGTTTGTATGTAGAGATTTTAGAGCTAGTGGTTGTTTAAATTTTATTGGGCACCCCTACATTTTTAAATTACAATTAAACACCTATAGTTTATAATTTCATAACACTTTACAATTATCCACTTATTTTTAATGAAATTAAAAGAAACTGAATTATTGATTGATCTTATCGTAGTTAAGTCTTCTCATCAAATTGTTTATGATTCCATTAATAGACTCTATAAATCATATGCCAAAGATTTGGTTTTGTAGGTTATTGGTAGTTATGGGATCTTAATGACTCCCAACTTGAAGGGCTTAATTCTTGGAGTGATTACATGTGGAGAAGTGTCCAAAAGGTAATCAATGAGGAGTGTTCTTTGTCACATGTTGTCTATTCAGTCATCGATGAGATAACATCCTTGGTCGTAGTATCGCATCTTATTTGGTTTAGACTTCTTGAAGGTTATGGAGGAGGGACTTGCATAAGAGATGTTGACATTGTTGCACCTATGGCTTATAAACAAAGATTATGTAGCCTTGAACATCAAGTCAAGAGGGTCTTGACTCTTGAGTATAGAGTGATTGGAATGGGCATTTTTAAATATTGTGTTATGGGATATGTAAATAATAGGGAATAACACTACGTCTCAATGTTTATGAAGTGGCTCAACATGTCAACTTGATATCATTATTTGCTTGATGGTATGGTCGAGACACATACTTTGTCGTTACTAATCTTTTGTCTCTGAATAGTAAGGACTCATGAGATCTTCCAAAGAACTAATGTTGTACTTTGTTTAACATGGCTTGTGAATGATTGCCCTCGATAATATAAAGTGTTGGATGGGACAATCATGGTCAAATAAAATAAAATCGATGGAAGGATGAGGTGTTGTCGTACAATTGAGAAGGGGTGGATTTTCATGATCAGCATGTTATATAGATGATGATGACCATAATATATTGTTGCCTATGTTTATAGTGGGGACTAGTCCTATAGCACAAGTTTCTAAAAGGCCCTTTTGGTTATGAGTTTCGATGCTTCTGCATGTGTGACTTTTATGTATAAATGTTGAAATTATTTTTGGTATGTGTGGCCCCATGCAATTGTAGCCATAATGTGTAGTGTTAAGACACAAGCTCATCGTGTGCAAAAATAGGGGCTTACGTTCAACACAAAGTTTTGATTGTTGAATATGTGTGAACATTTAATACATATATTTTTAGGAGTTAACATTCGATATTGTGCCTTCTTTAAAAAATATTTGGAATGCATAGAAGTTAGGCATTGCATACTAGTAGAAGTTTGTCATTGTTTTTTATTCTTTCTGTGTTCCTATCTCTTCCTGATTTTGTGTTTCTAGTTTTTGGTCCAATGTGGTATCAAAATATTGAGCTAGATAGGCAAAACTTCATTTCATATTTATTTTAGTAACACTTTTATTATTAGTGGGAAAACTCAAAGTGAGGTGAAAACCCACAAAGAATAAAGAGAAATATACAAGTGTCTATTTGACACTAAAGAGCTTAGAAGCACTCAAAGTAAAGAGTGTAAAGAGTGTAAATTTGCAGTGTGATGCAAAACTTCCTACATGGTAAACCAAGGTTTGGTGAAGAGTGGAGCTTAAAAGTTAATTGAGAAGAATAGGTTGTGGAAGACCTTACACAAGCGATTCTTAGGTCACATAGTTGAAGAAACCTAGTGTGGAAAAAAACATGGGGAAACTTTGGTGTCTTAAACTAGGGAAGACTAGATTACATAGTGTTCTACTTTTATTTTCTTTTGAAGTTAAATGGGTGATGGCATATGAAAGTACATCTAGCAATTTCCCTTCCTAATGTGTAGGAACACTTAACGTTGGGTTAATAAACACAAAAGTGTGAGTTTACGCGTGTGTAGACTTAAGAATGTACATGCTCAAAGAGGTCCAAATATAGTTACTTATGTATTATTGTGTTTGTCTAATTAGATGTGTGTAAGTATGCATGCAAGTATTAAGAATGTGTAGTTGTAATTGTGTGTGAGAGTTGTAATGTATGTGTTTATAAGTGTTTACTTGTGCAAAAATAAAGTGGATATTATGGATTAGGATGATATTAGCTATTTGGTGTATGGTTGTGTTTACGATGTGAGTATTGTATTCTCATCATTTTAGTAAATCATAGTTTTCTTGTCTCTCTTCTCTTCTTTTCTCTTTCTCTCTTTCTTTTTTATTGTAATTAGTTTACCCTAGTGGTAAGTTGATAACACTACAAGCATTGTATCTTCAGTTTGAAACCCAATTTCCTCACCTCTCTATTATATACTTCATATATATCTCTATTTCACTAGATGCCATTGTGGAATGTAGGGGTTGAACCCATGACCACCTGGTCTCCATTGGGAACCTTACCAAGTGAGCTACATATCTCTCTCTCTCTCTCTCTCTCTCTCTTCATCACTAAGGATATGTTAGGCATCTAGGATGATTTTGTAGTGTGGACTCAAGGTAGGGTGATTGTGTTGGGTGTTGGTAGCATTGACCTCATCTTGATCTTGATTTTCTAGGCTTATATCATTGCCATTTAGACTCTCATACGCGGTGTCAATAGCTGAAACTCAACCCACTATGCCAACATAGGCCTCCTCAAATAATGTTACATATTCAACCATTGGATCTTTGTAATCCAAAAGACATTGTTGCCCTTCCTCTGGCAATATTGCTAGTCAATTGAGAGCCTTCATCGAGATGTAAAAATCTTCATCTTCAATTACCATTGCTGCAAGAGTTAGGAGAACTTTAGGGACAAGAACCCTTCCTCTATGAAACATTATTTCTTCATAAAACTACAATGCAAGTTGATGCAGAGTCTGAATGGAGATGAAGAATCCACGTTATATGGTACTACGTTAATATCAATTGTTTCAATTCTATAGATGTTCTAGATGTTCTAGAAGTTCCATTTTTTTAAAGTGCTCCGCAAGTGACAACCCTAAACTAAAACATGGAAGGGAGGAATGCAGAGCATAGTAAAAGCTTGTAAAATCAAGCAAAATACAGAATAGATGACCAAAAATGAGCAAATAAAACTTATTAAGAATAATGAAGCAAACATAATGAATAGATAAAGCCAGATAAAGGATAATGAACCAAAACATAATGAATAGCTATCTGCAATTTGCCTTTCGAGATTGAAAGACATGAGAATTCACCACAAATAATTTTTTGGGCAAAGAAAAAATATACGGAAAACATTACCAATTTTGTTTCAGAATATTCAATAAATTGTAGGGTCCATAAAAGTTTATGGTTTAGGGTTACATCAAGTCTAATAATTCATAATAAAACTCTCCCATCGAAGAACCGATTCAAAACTTTCCACTACTTTCCACTCCATTACTGTAACCAGCTGTAGTCAGTGTCGCTAACATCCCTTGGCATTTTAGGGTTTACCATAAACATAAAAACAAATACTTACAAGAGCCTTTAGAGGGACTCAAGGGGCTGCATGTTCATTAAGACCCACTAGAGAGTCCTTTCAAGTAAACATTTACAGTAGGAAACACCTGATCTAAATACCCAAAACGTATTTCGTCCTACTTCAAGAAATATGGGTTTTTCTCAACAAATTGCACTGATAATTATCCCTCATTGCAAATCAAAGAAGAATTGGGGATATTCATTGAATTAGTGGCCACGATGAGCTGCGGTGTATTTGATGATACCAGCATTCTCTTCCAAATGTGATATTTTTGACATACCCACAATGGCGGTTGTTACACCAGGTGTATTTCTAGCAAATTGGAGAGCACATTGTGCATCCGTACGAAGGTCTCCAAGCTCTGGGAATTTATCTTTCACATCTTGAGATAAACCTTTGACAAGAGTCCCCTATACCCAAAAAAATGAAAACAAGATTGTTTTAGCAACTTCAATAGCCATCACAAAGAATTTATACATTGTTATGAGCATATGCATAACTAGGTAATTACGATTTAGTAGAAGCCACATCCACTAGTTTTGGAATTTATGTTTCACATGACATTGTCGAAAGTTATAAGTTATAACCATATCCTATCCACGTAACAAAAGGTTCAAAGTTAGTTAATAAACGCTCCAAGTGGGTCTATTTGCTTGAGAACTTATGTTTCACATCGTGACATAAACCTTTGGTAAGACAAGCGTTCATGGCATGCATTGTGCAAGTATGGAAATGATTTATATAGTTTCTTGAATATCCATCACAAAGACCTTGCCTGCAGTCATGACCATACTCATGACTCTGTAATTAGAAATTCGAAACTAATGAAAGCTGGAATAAGTTACTAGCCTGGGAATTCACATTTGGGTAATAAATTGGGAATTCGATCACATAATTCAATAATTAGGAATACATAAAAATTAGAGTAAGTTCATTAGCTCGTGGGCCAGAGAGAGTCTAGGTGTCCATTCCCTAGATATAGCCTTACAGCTTGGAGAAATATAAAGGGCTAAAATCTCATTCTTGATTCTCTAGAATCATGAATCTCCTCCGTGGTAATGGTTGGGTAGTTATCATTGGGTGGTGAGTGAAACCAAGCCATGTGTGTTAGGTTAACCTAATTTATTAGGCAAGAGTGTCCACGTCAAACAATGATGTTACTATACTAGGACCAAGATGGGCAACCGAAAAACTAACCTGAAAGAATGGTGCCGATGTTACTACATTAAGACCAAGATGGGCAGCTGCATGCAAAAGAGGAAGTCTTCTGCCCCTGATGTTCTGTACAGGTGTACTTGCAACTTCTTGCAAATGCAAGTTAAGAGGTACCATAAGCACTTTGAAATGATGATCCTCTCCTCCTGTGTATATATATGCCAAGAAATAGGAGTTATCAGATGGTTGATCAACACACTGTAGGTGTATTTAAGTTGGGGAAAACTGTGAAATACCCTATAATAATTTTGAGGAAAAGTCCAACGAGTTTTTACCCCCTCAGGTTTCCTCAATTCCCCAAATGCTCCTGGTCTCTCCTCAATCGAGGGAAGACGAGGATGAATTGACCACATAATTTCAGAAAGACCACATATCATTGTTCAAGATGGATTGCTCAAGGCCATTTGGGGAGATAACTAAAACATAGGGCATATGTGAAAATAGCAAAAAAACTTAAGAGGTATTTTGGATGTCTTCCCTAGTTTTAGTGAAAAAGCATTACCAGCAGCATCTTTCGCAAAGTTCACCAACTCTTCAAGCTGTAGATAGTTTCTGCCCCCAGAAGTCACCTTAAAAGCATGCCAAGTTGCTAACCCATACATAGAGATTAGACCATCAGTTACAGCTTTTTCAAGTGACACGAACAAGGTTTTTATTCTTGAGAGAACAGTCTGCCGAGAGACAATATCAAGCTCCATCTCTGGGTTATGAAGGAAGTAGCAATCGATAGTTTTAAGCCCCAAATTCCTCCTGCTTGTCTCCAGCTGCATTAGACAATGAATCTCTCTCTCTCTCTCTCTCTGACAGTAAATTATGCCAACTTTCTAAGTGATATACCTTCTTATAAAATACACCCAGAGGGAACTAGTATCTACAGGATAGATAATGAAGGTGGAATTTATGCCAATGAACAAATAGTTAACTGTATCAATAGGTAAAATTGTATCTGGAATATCTATCTTGCTTCTTACCTGATTCATTATATATGGCACCGAGAGACAGTGCACACCTCCAACAAATTCATCCCACTGAAAAAGACCTGTTTTTATATATTTATCCTCAATGTGAGTTCGGGGTTCAACTTTCTCCCTGTAATCATAAGAAAGGAATCCTCCCTTTGAGCAGACGATAACTTCATTTCTCTTTACTATTCCTTCATTTATAGCCTGCTTAAGGGCTCGTCCAACAGCAAGTTCACTTCGCATACTGCGATAATTACTTGCCCTACAGGAACACAAACTTATTCAATCTCTACCGACTTGACTAAAAAAGATACATTCTCCAGAGTAAATTTTAAGAATGATATAACTTGAATGAAGAACTTACGTGTCAATAAAATTAATACCATGCTTGAATCCTCCCACTATCGTGTTGATATAACCTCTGTCCACCTCTTCATTTTCACTACCACCCGATGTTCCAATACCAAGAGAAGAAACATTGAGATCCCCAAGATTACCTCCAACTTTTAACATTCTAAAATGACCAGGTCCTGAACAATGTAGATACAAATAGCTTAGATAAAAAAACATAAGAGTATCACAACCAACTATTATAGCATTGCTCCAAACCTATAATATATATTTGTTGTTTCAGTTATAACGCCACAACAAGACACTAGTACTACAATCAAGCAAAAGAGCTGTCAGGGCCAATTATCACCTATTCTTTAATAAAAGCAACTTAGCAATCCCTATGTTTATGGAACTTAAAAGTGTCAACCCTGTGAACCAGCAAAAACTACAAAAACTATGGTGCTGAAAATGGATAAGCAGTCTAATAGGACCAGGGTATGAAGAATGACTATCATTTAATTTCAATACATATGATTATCATATTGTCCATGAGGTAGTCTAAACCCATCAATGACAAGGCAAGTCATGTCATGGGCATTAAAAATGCCACAACAAGACACTAATACATTTAGTCAGCAAAACAATCAAATCCAAGAATTTAAGCCTATAAACTGTGTTTATTTATAGGATGAAACCAGTAATAGTAATTCACAGAGTAACAAAAGCTAAACAACTAAAGAATGAATTTGATCCATTTAGGGTTATTTAGGCTAAACAGAGGAATCTCTGCCATCGTTGTTAGATGTGCATACATTGTCCGAATGCATGGAACAAAAGAAAGAGTAGGAAGTGCCATAAAAGTGAAGCTGAATATGCAAGAAAGAGAGAAATTCAACTTATAAAACAGTAGGAATCTGAATATGCGAGAAAAAGAGAAATTTACCCTAAAGCGCCAAAAGAACGACAGTATAAGATGGTAAATGCAAAGGCAAAATAGATCCTTAGGAGGCAGCAACTAAAAGATAAAGTAAAAGAGGTGCTGGAAAAATGCCGAGAGACAAAAGAAACACAGGAAGCAGGAAGCGGCGATGGAGGAACTTGCCTGCAGCAGAGCCGATGCGCTGCGCGTACTTCAGAGTGCCAGAAGCATCTGCACGTCCAGGGATGAGGTCATCAGCAACGGAGGGCTCTGCGAGTGGCTCAGCGGGGGGATCTTCAGCGAGCGACTGGGAGGAGGTCGAGAACGGCGATCGTCTGCTGCTACTGCTGCTGAGCTGAAGCAGATCTGAGAGGGAAAACAATGCTCGTCTGCTGCTGCTCCATCGCACCAGCGCCATCGCCATCACAACAGAAATTTCTAAAGAGATTAAAAAGAAAGAGACCTATTAGAAAACAGAAATAAAAGAAAGAAAGAGAAACGTGAAACTTCACAACACATTCTGTTTGCATGATAGCATTAGCAGCTGTAGTGATCTCTGGGTTGCTCATGCACATAAGTCTCTGACAAGAAAGAATGCAAGAAAACAGAATTCTACAATCAGTGTTTTCATAAGAGAAAACATGTGTAGTCAGCAGAGATTTTTAACATGGAAGTTTCCCATGTGAAAGTGAAACCAAACAAGTAAATATGTCAAAAGCATAGACATCCTTGTGAGATTTTATATACAAAGAATTTCTACCACAGGTACTCTTACATAAGAAAGTACACCAGAAAGTACAGTAAAGAAATCAGAATCACAAGATTTCTTCCATCAGTCCCCTTATAAGAAGAAATGATGATTTCACAAAGGCATAAGTTTTACACTAAAAAATGCATGATATATAATCAAATTGGGCTGCTGCAACCATTCAACTCATGCAAAAGCATACAAAGAGGAAAATATGCCAGTTGACAAAGAATTCTATGAATATCCAAAGATTCCATAATGGAAGAACTGACAAAAGATATCTAGATACACTACATTTCCACCATCAGCATTTTCTTTAAAACAAGTACACTGAATCAAGGAGTTTTCTGGATTAACATTACTGAAAACAAATTATATTGAACTCTTCATAATCATGCAAGCAATCGTCTGCATTGAAGGTCTGAGGTATAGACTATGGATTATTAAAGGACAGAACCTAAAAGAAGTGGAAGAAGGTGATGATAAACCTCAGGATTTATGCAACATTGCTCAAGAAATGGACTTTGAAAATATTAAGAAAATTTAACATTTACATGTGGAAAGCAGACTAGCTCAAAAGAACAAAGAAATTAACGAAGAGGAAAACAGTAAAATGAAATACCACAGTTCAATACTTACATGTGGAAAGCAGAATAACTCAAATGAACAAAGAAATTAACGAAGCGGGAAACAGTAAATGAAATACCACACAATCACTCAAAAAGCACAATAAAGAAACAAAACATAACGTGAAAAAAGGGAGCCAAATCCATGGATCAAAAGCGTCCATCTGGGTTTTCGGGAACGGTAGAAATACATCAAGAAGAAGAACAAGGAACTACAAAGACATGACAGAAATACACGCTCCAAAGGGCACAAGAAAAAAAGAAATAGAAACAGAAATCAAATATGAAGAAAATACTGTGGCATGAGTAAATCATTGATCAAGAGATTCTGGAATTGATCTGGACGGAAAGAAAACACGCATGTAGAAATGCAGCAAAGGACTGACGAAAAAGAAAAAGCAGATAGATGATTGAAAGATCAAAGGAACGAGAGAGACAGAGACAGAGACAGAGAGGGAGGAAGAAAAGAAGAGACTTACCGGGTAGGGGAAGAGGAGGAGTTGCGGAGAGGGAGAATCAGAGCGAATGGAATGAGACCATGCCAAATCCTGCAGACAGAGAAAAACACAGAAAGAATACAGAGAAACCCGATTTTTTTACTCTGTGCTGTGCATACACAGACACAGAGTAAAAAATTTGGGTTTAGGGTTTAGGGTTTAGGGCTTAACGGTTCGGTTCGGTTCGGTTCGGTTCGAGCCGAAACCGTGCCCATTGCTATCTCTGTTTGTGTGACAAAAGTGAGACAAAAGTGAAGAAGGAGAAGAAAAGATTTATATCGACAAGATTTATTTATTTTTTTCTTCTTCTTTTTGGGTAAAATCACACAATTGCATGTAAAAAAACCCAGTATTACATATCTACAAACCATAGAGAGATACATATTCATATCATTACAAACCATGAATATGTCTCGCAACATCCCATAACCTTTCTTATCAGACCAAATGACGAATGTGATGCCCGACTAACTTACATACTTGTCTCTCTTCATGATTGAATATACTACTTGACATCTCCAACAATGAAAATTGCCATAAAAGGAACCCTTTCAATCTCTAACACATAACAATGTACTTCCCCCCCTTTGTTCATCAAATATAAAAGCATTTCGCATATGCCAAATAAACCAAAGCCCATAATACCTCATATAATCCAAAATAATCTGAAAAGAAGGTGAAAGACCTCCTCATTCCACTTGTGCTAAAACCCCTTTGAAAGGAGATTTTATCACTCCTATCAAGGACATCCATATTGCATTAATAAATCTCCAAACCATCTTCGTAACATGACATGAAATAAATCGATGTCGATTGTGCTCTACTTCCACCGTACAAAAGAAACAGAAGCCACTAGCTATTTTTCTTTTGCATAAAGCATCGCCCAATGGTAATCCACCAAACATAACCCTCCAAATAAACACCTTGGCTCTAAGTGACAAATGTGAACACCAACCCTTCTGGAGTACATTTTTCCACCAAATTGTTGGCCTATGAAAAGACCATACCTTAATTACCCTTTTTTCTAACCACATATGTTTCCCAATAATTGTATGATAAACCGCATTCGTTGAAATCATACTTAAGTTGTTCCCCCCTACAAATGTCCAATCAAGATATAGAGAATCTTCATTTAAATGTGGCACACGCCCTTGCAACACTGATAATCCTTGTAATGTATCCCAAATGCGTCGATAATTGCGTGGAATTCCAAATGTTGACCTAGCAATACAAAAAGCCATCAACCTTTTTCTAGAAGACAAATTTGCATCTTTTAGTGATACCAATCCTAATCGAGCCATTTGATTAAATTGATGTTGCAAGGATTACTTACTTTCCCAATCCAACAACCTTGATGTTGCCAAAAACTCTAGTTGTAGGGAATTTGCATGCTCTCTATATGATGGGGATCCCACTTGACAAATTCTAACACATTCTGCCAAGATGATAATAATTGATCAACAACCCAAGACATTGAACACTTCACTTGCCTTTTGGAATTGACTACATTCCACCAATGTGTTTCTACTCTTACTTTTCCAAACTTGATGTCAAATTTCTCAATAAAGAGAAAATCATCGTTTCTATCCATGGTTGTGCGTTTGCAAACATAGAAATGAGTAATGAAAACCTCCGAGCTACCATATGCTCATATACATTCAATAATCTGCTCCACCAAGCCATTTTGGAGTACAAATATGATCCCATGCCAACCAAGAAATGCCATGTTTCCCTTTTTTCTCCCGTAATAATGAACGCATTGGTTGGGTAACCTTTTCAACAGCCTTCTTAGACCATGGCAACAATGGAGGATAATAAGAAACCATGGGCATCATAATGGATTGCACTTCTTTAACCCTTATATGAAATGGCCATGGCTGAGATCTCCAATAGATGAACTTATTTTCAATCTTTCTCGACACCCAATCAATTAGTTTAACATGTAAAACTTCTACTCCAATAGGGTAACCCAAGTGTCGAAAAATTTCCCCACGATTAACAATCTTTCATGGCCACCCAAGCTCCAATATATTTTGTTCACTACATGAAATAAGAATTGATTTATGCATATTAATCTTCTTCTTCTTTTTTCCAAAAAATACTACTTCGCATTAGTTAGCAAACAAAATTACATCATAGAACTCTCAAATTCCTCTCAACAACCCTCACTCTGGCCTTCCCACCAAAGCGGACATAGTCCCCACCTCATTTTCAACAAACGTATCCTAACAACTCCAATAACCTAGTTATTTGTACCATAACTATACAAATTTACAACACCTAGACGCTGTTGGAAACTATTGAGGGAAACAACCATCGGGGTGCTTGGTAGTGCCATTGAGGCCCTGATGATGATCTGCCGACCATAGGAGAATTACCCCATTTCAATAAGAACTTTGATCAAGATCTTTCAGCTGCATCAGATTCCCCCTTAATCGAGTCGTATCGTCCCCGCAGCCAAGAGACCAACTCAAACCAGATATTTATGAATACCTCACCACTAGGGATCTTTTGTTGTTGAAAAACAAACTTACAGCGGTTGGTCCAAATGTGCCAGACCGATAAACAAGCCACCATCCTCCATATCTCTTCAAAAAGTTATGAGTTAGTGCCAGGTCAAACTCCAGCCCGTTGAAACACCTTGCCACCTTGCACTATAAATCCATGTTCGTGAGGGTTTAACTGTTCAGCCCAACCTTCCCCTGTTAACTTTAGCCCCTGTACGGACCCCCATACAACTCTCCCATTCACGCCGCATGCTGCCACTATCCGGAGACTTCTACCCCAAATGTTAATAGCCTCGTTACAATTCCAAAAACAATGAGGAATTGATTCCAAAGGGTGACCACAAATCCTGATGCAAGAGAAAACAATTCCCACACCTTTGTAGCCTTTGTAACATTATTATTACATGTAGCTCCCAAAAACATAAAATGATCATCTACTAGCACTTTAGCAATACACTGTCTCCCAAATGGCAATCTTAACCCAACCAAATCTCCATCCACTGCCATATTATGTAGCTTAACAAGTATAGAATGAGTGACAATAGTAAACAAAAGTGGACTAAGGGGGCACCCTTGTCTAATTGACCTTCAAACCGAAATAGGTTGTGTTACTCCTCCATTAAGCATGACATGTGACATTGAATCATCCCCCAATGTATATATCAAAATTGACAAACGATCACCAAACCCCATTCGACACATCACCTGACATAAAAAAGACCAATTAACATGATCATATGCCTTCTCTAGATCCAATTGCAACATCACAATCTCGTGTTTAGTTTCCACAACAAAATCTGTTGCTATCTGAACATTTAAAATATTATGCAAAATATCTCTTTTGGCCAAAAAACCATATTGAGCATTAAATCATCCCCCAATGTATATATCAAAATTGACAAATGATCACCAAACCCCATTCGACGCATCACCTGACATAAAAAAGACCAATTAACATGATCATATGCCTCCTCTAGATCCAATTGCAACATCACAATCTCGTGTTTAGTTTCCACAGCAAAATCTATTGCCATCTGAACATTTAAACTATTATGCAAAATATCTCTTTTGGCCAAAAAACCATATTGAGCATTATGGATAATAGTTGGCAATACTGTATGTAATCTATTAGCCAAAATCTTTGTGAAAATCTTATAGATTCCTCCCATCAAAGATATAGACCTCCATTGAGCAAAAGACATTGGAGATGGCACTTTAGGTAACAGTTTTATTAAACCAATCTTCCAAGATTGTGGCATGTGCCCTGTGGACCAAGCATTCTGGAATAGAATTGCAAAGGACCTCTTCAAGTTTGTATTATATTTCTTGAAGAATTCATTTGTTAAACCATCCCAACCAGAACTCTCACCATTCACAAGATGAGAAATCACATTTTCTACCTCAACCTTTGATATATCTGCATCCAAAACATTAGAAACCTCTATTGATACATGATTTGTAACTTCCTTCAAGAACACCTCTCGAGCATAATTAACAATTTCGTCAACATGAGTTTCTACATCTAACAATTGCTTATAATAATCCAAATATTTTGTCACAATCATATGAGGATCCATAATCATCCTCTCATTTTTCTATAATCACACCACATTATACCTCGCATGTGATTCATGAAGGGCATGAAAGAAATTGTGTGATTGACAATTACAGTCATCCACTTCTTGTCTCAACTTATGTAGTCTAGCTTGTTGATAACTCTTAACTTTCATATCACATAAAGAGGTTGATAATATTTGTGAATATCCAATAATTGCTCATCCATTGGCCAATAACTTAGCAATGCATTACATCGTCCCAACAATGTAGACAAAGCCTTTATTTTTCTTCTTCTCTTAAAGGCATTATACATTCCATAAAATCTAGATAGCTTTTGCACATTTACAACAAAAGCCTCAAACCCAACATGTAACCCAACATGTATTAATCGGGATTACTAATAAAATAATGCTTTTGGCTTTTGGCGGTACGCTTGAACATGTAAATTGAATTTCTCAAACAATTGACACATGTAACCATGAAATACTTCATGTTCTAAAAAAGATGAATTAAAACGAAGAGGAGGTTGTCTTAAGAAATATTTAAATAGGTCAATTGATTGATGCGCAAACTCAAACACTAATGGAAAATGGTCTGAAAGAACCAAGTCATAAGAAATGGAAATATCCAAAATCTCTGGCAAGAAAGAATCAGTATGCATAATATACATGCGATCTACCCTACTCCAAGTCGATGTGTATTGCGCTGATCGATGTGTATTTTTATTTGTCTCTCGAGTCTCATCCATAAAGTTCCTTTTTAATTAAAAAGAAACCCTAAACTCTCTCTGAACCCTAAACTCCAACATGTCTCACCAAGTTATGACAACCCTTGCGTGTATGTTGCCATTGTGTGCATATACATATATCACACATATCTCGCCAAGTTATGACAACCCTCGTATGGATGTTCCATGCCATTAACAATCGTCAAGCTTCTCATGTCTTCCCTCCTCCTTTGTGTCGTGCAAGCTAAGGTGCCCCTTCTCCATCATCACATGCATGGTGTCATTGGTTCAATTCCCTAGACATGTCGATATCATTGGGTTATTGATCCATTGGAATCATCATATCTCTCTCTCCATGTTGTTGACATGGGTCATAGGTGGTATGGGGGCATAGTCTTACAAAAGTGTGCCATATGGCATTTGAAAAGAGATGTTGGGAAGATGGTTGTCCACTACAAACCCTTCATGCATTAGGTATCCCAATAGAAGGGATAAAATATGGTATCATGTTGACAATAACGCACTAGTGATGATGGGTTGGTTACATTTGGTGCGGAGATGAACACAAGAGTTCTTTATATTTTGGCATTAGATGTAACAACAATCATGAGAGTTTAACTAGAGGATAGAATTTATCAATAAAGTTACGATATTAATCATGCATAAGACATGGTTATCAAGCAATACTTGGATGAAAAATGAGGAATTTGGGCCATGTATTTAGAGACAAGGGGATCTAACGGGAATCTTGATTGAGGTTGTAGTGAGTTTGATAGTATATTATTGATGGTAATATTATATTCCATCGATTATATTTCAACTTCCATAACTCATACATTTACTATTTAGTATTAGGGTTAAAAAATGGAGCCATGTATTACAAGAATCGAACGTGTTACCAAGCATGGATAAAAAGTACATTCAAATCATCAAGGAATTCCCAAAATATTGGGAGGGATGAGGAGTATAATTCAACCAACATCCCACAAGCTTTAGACTGAGTAAGAGGATAGACGAAAGAAGTTGGCGAGAGATTTTGTGTCACGTTTGGTGGTTGGCTACTACCTTTGCTTTGACCAATTGTCTTACCTTTCCTATAGACGCTCCGCTCTGCTCCCATCACTTTGATCCTACGAAAGGATTGATCCAGAAACACATGTCTACTTTGTCGATTTGTTAGTGAGCTGAGCTAGGGGAGATTCTATCCAAGTGGATGAATAAATCGGCTTCTAAACAACAACGTTTGGTGGTGGCACGTTGAAACTATGTTAAGTAGCCTGGGATTGGCTTACGAAACAACATTGATGCAACTTAATTTGCATTCCCACTAAAAGTAAATAAAATCCCCAAACCCCAAATTCAAAGGTATCAAGGGATTTCATTATTGTTGCATGAAAATGGTTAAGAATATTCTATACAAAACAAATCATGTTCTTTGAACGTGCCAACAAAGGAATAACAACATATTGGAAAGGAGATAGGAAGCCCAAATGGGTTGTAGTTCATTAGGTTGGGTTCTCCAACGGAGACCCAATGGTCATATGTTCCACTCTTACATACATTCTACAATGGCCTTGAAGGCCTCATGTTGGTAGTTTAATATATAACTAATTTAATAACTAGCTAACATTCACATGTGCCAAGTGTTTGTTCCATAACACCAAACATTGTTGTCACTGATTATTGAAGAAGAACCGTTAATTGATGACTTCCAACATGATTCGTTCCTCCTCCTCCTACATATTATCGTCAATTACATATTTTATGTACATACATACATATATATGTATCTCTCGTATGTTATGTACGACCTCTCCTTCTTCTTCTTCTTCTTCATATCATCGTAGCTTAAACTCTATTTTATATTATTTTTATTTTTACTTTCGATGAATGGGTAAATATCCCATTTTTGTTGTACACCATTTGTCTCATGGGCCAATTTTGGCCTTAGAAGACGTTAATATATCTTTCTTTCTTTCTTTCTTTCTTTCTCATGTGTATTTGGCGAGCACATACGAACAATTCATACGCTATACGCTATACGCTATACACTATATGTATGTATTTGCAAATACGCTATACGCTATACACTATACACTATGTATATGTATGTATTTGCAAATACACACGCTATACGCTATAGACTCTCTTCTCTGTGTGTGTGTGCAATAAAACGCAAATAACTCCACGTTCTTCTATTCTTGTATCGCGCGCAGAAGCATTTTGGAGTCTCTGAAGAAGCATTTTGCAGCTCCATCTCCATCTCCATCTCCATCTCCATCTCTGCAGCTCTCCTCCTTTCGCCATGGTAACCTCTCTCTCTCTCTCTCTCAGTCTTCTTCTTCTTCTTCTTCTTAATCCTTAATCCTTCTTCTTTCTTATTAATCCTTCTTCTTCATTCTTCTTAATCCTTCTTCTCCATCTGCCTCTCCTCTCTTCTTAATCCTTCTTCTTCTTCTTTCTTCTTAATCCTTCTTCTTCTTTCTTCTTAATCCTTCTCCTTCTCCTTTCTTCTTAATCCTTCTCCTTCTCCTTCTTCTTTCTTCTTAATCCTTCTTCTTCTTCTTTCTTCTTAATCCTTCTTCTTCTTCTTTCTTCTCAATCCTTCTTCTTCTTCTTTCTTCTTAATCCTTCTTCTTCTTCTTTCTTCTCAATCCTTCTTCTTCTTCTTTCTTCTTAATCCTTCTCCTTCTCCTTTCTTCTTAATCCTTCTTCTTCTTCTTTCTTCTTAATCCTTCTTCTTCTTCTTCTTCTTCTTTCTTCTCAATCCTTCTTCTTCTTCTTTCTTCTCAATCCTTCTTCTTCTTCTTTCTTCTTAATCCTTCTTCTCCTTCTGCCTCTCCTCTCCTTCTCCTTCTCCTTCCGCTTCCCCTTCCCCTTCTTCTCCTTCTCCTTCCCTTCTCCTCTTCCTCTTCCTCTTCGTTTCTTCTTCTTTCTCTTTCTCTTTCTCCTCCTCCTCCTCCTCCTCCCTCCTTTCTTCTCCTCTTTACTTACATTTCTTTGTGATAATGTATGTACTCTTCCTCTTCGTTTCTTCTCCTCTTTACTTACATTTATTTGTGATAATGTATGTACTCTTCCTCTTCGTTTCTTCTCCTCTTTACTTACATTTATTTGTGATAATGTATGTATGTTTGGTAATAGTGTACGTATGTTTGGTAATAGTAATTGATGGAAGCGTTACCTCTTCCTCTTCTTCTTCATCATCAAAATTTCTTCTCCTCTTTACTTACATTTCTTTGTGATAATGTATGTATGTTTGGTAATAGTAATTGATGGTAATAGCCAGATACAAGATATGAATAGACATATATATACAAGATACCAAAAGGTATTTGGGATACGGTTATTTCTGGATTCATGTGAGTTAGTGTTCACATTCATGTGAATTAGTGTTCACATTCATGTGAATTAGTGTTCACATTCTCCCTATTTTTTTAAGAATTATAAGCTATGGCTGTTTCTATTTGAAGTTACATTAATAAGTCCAATAGCTTTGCAGCAAAACTCAAGTTGTTTGGGTTTAGGTACTGTTTTTGTGTGTTTGTTAATTGATGACGAGGATTGGTTGATATTCTTTGTTTCTTCTATCCTACTCCTTTTTATTACTATTTTTTATTTATTTATTTTGGGATGTTTAGAATTGTAAAAACGACATCCTTTCTTGCCAAAATGGTCATCACAGTCATATACATATGTATATATTATTATACATGTAGCAATCATTGATAGAGTATTCATTTTTGCTTTTTTGTATTTATATACACACATGTACATTGGACGTATCATGGCATCTATGTTTAAATCAATCATTTTTTCACTTAACTTGACATAATCAATTGTTGTTTTCTTTTGTCTCTTTCCTCAGGCCCTTCACCTCCTCACCAATGATGACAGTGCAACAACACTTACCATTATTGCTGAGAAGAAGAAGAAGAAGAAGACCTCTTCTGTCTCATGTTCCATCTCCCGATGGACTCATCAGTCTACTCTCGGGTCAGGGTCGTGTGGCTCTGTCTCTCTTGCCATCGATCTAGATGACGGGCTCATGTTTGCGGTGAAGTCTACCTCTGCAGAAACCATGTATTCCTATCGCAAGTCACCGGAGCTAACAGCCATGGAATCAGAGATCTCCATCCTCCGAAGCTTGAACTGCGCTCAGGTCATCTCGTATCTAGGAGATGACACTTCGTACGACAGGAGTGGCCATGCTTCCCGCAACCTCTTCTTGGAATACATGGAGGGAGGAAGTGTTTCTGACCTACTAAAGAGATGCGGCGGACGCCTCCAAGAGGAGCAGGTACGGAAGGTTCGCCTCGCCGTGTTCATAAGAAACAGTTAATAACTATACTAATATTATTTATTTATTTTTCGCTTATTATCACAGGTACGGAGGTTCGCCAGGGATGTTGTGGAGGGTTTGGCCTACCTCCACGTTCAGGGGATCATCCACTGCGACATTAAAGGACAGAATCTTTTGATCGGTTCTTCCTCGGTGAAGATCGCAGACTTTGGTTTAGCCAGAAAGCTGTCGGATGATGTGGGCGTTGATTCCACGCTGCCCAGCAAAATAGATGCACGTGGAACCTCCAGGTCTTCATCTGATTTCAAAGGGACACCGTTTTGGATGGCTCCGGAGGCATTGCAAGGCGTGGAACAAAGCTTCCCCTCGGATATCTGGTCTCTTGGTTGCACCGTGGTGGAGATGTGCCAGGGATGCCCACCTTGGGTGAACTTGCCGCTGTCTTTCGTCTCTGTCATATCGAAGATTGCCTGCTCCGATGAGAATCCTCCCCTACCTGAAGATCTCTCTGAAGAAGGCAAAGATTTCTTGGACAAGTGTTTCCAGAGGGATCCTCGTAAGAGATGGACCGCGTCTCAGCTTCTCCACCATCCATTCCTTAAGGTGCCCCCCGCCGCTAATGATGCTCCTGGCCTCTGCCTATATACTTCTCCTCCTAGTCCCAGGAGCACTCTAGATTCGGGAGTGCTGAGTGGTTCGCTGTCCAAGGACAGTGAAGACGACGAAGATGGTTTTGTTACGGCGATGTCTTCGTTCTACATGCCAAGCTGCCAGTAGACCGAGCTTCTAAGGTATAGCTTTGTTTTCTTCTTTTGCTGTAAAGTAAATTCTTCATGCTTTGCTCACATACATTGGATGCTTTTCTCATATAAAATAAGGAAGTATGTTTTTGTATTTGGTTTGAGAATGATCGTGGTGTATTTATCTATCTTGCAGGTCTACGGAGGAGTATATGCATCGTGACCATTCATCCATCATTGTGAATCTTCAGATAGCCCAATGATGAGACGATGCATGCCATCACACTCACTCTATCTCTTTCTCTTGTGCATGCTCAATCCTGATGATGAAGAAGTAGAACATCTTTTTCTTCTTCTTCTGCACATGAAGTTGGGAGTGAGTACATAATAAAAAGATGGCCATCAATCATCCCCACACCCATGTGTATGATGAGAAAAGCAGGTAATAATTCCCTGCACCTCATATGTAAAATGAAAAGAAACGCAGGTTAAAGAGTCATCTCAACTCTGCCTGCCATACACAAATCTAATAATAAAAGCACATGGTCGATTCTGTGGGAAATATCTGTCTGTCTGTCTGTTCACTTCAATTATGTCTTGTTGTCTTTTTGTTATTATCACGATATTATAATTATTCCGAAGAGGAGGTGGAGTTTATCGCTCTCCCTCTCAACGGAAACCAAAAAAGATGTGAAAAATGTAAACAAATACAAAATGTAAACGAAATTTATAGTATATATGTATAGTATGGACATATCAAATTCTAAAAGCCAATGTAACTCATTGTTTGTCTTTTAGAATTTGATAACGTTAGTTGACTGACCCATCCCATCCCATCTGTGAACACACTTCCAACCTTAAAATGGTAATTTACCCTTCTTAATTGAAGGGGATTCTTCGTTCCTATTATGCACATATATATAATTGTTTTTGAGAAACGTTTAGGATGAAACAATAGATGAAAACAATGCATTACCTTCCTAGTTAGAGTTAGAGAAGAGCTATGCACCCATACTGACTATCCTTTACTAATTGAATCCATGAGAATCCATAATGCTAACACATGAGTGATGGCTACATCTCCTTTTCTATACTCAAATGATGACATATCTCACTGCCAATGCCAATGAATGGTGCACTTTTCCATTGCTTATATTACCATAAGACTTTGAAATTGATTCTCCATATGTACATGCTGGGTTTTCTTCCTTGATCTGAGCCCCTAATCCTGTTTAAGCGTGCCCCTAATCACCCACTACTAATCCAGATTGAGCATGGCAAATAGGCACGCTGTAGCTTCCCTAAATTTCTGGTAAATTATGTTGGATTGGTATGGAGCAGAGGATTATATATCAACACCACCTAACCCTGATTTATCTTATTTCGATTCCTAACCCTAATACGGATCATATCCCTAACGCTAATACTAATGCTGCTCAGAATCCTGATCATCTCTTTGCATCGAATAAACCACAATTCCACCAAAAAAGCGTTGATTTTGTTAGTTCCCTTTCTTTTTGTGTTTGATCATCACATGTGGAAACACCTACCTCTCTTTGCTTTTGTACTATCCATTTCATACCTACACCTAATTTGCCATGGTCGGAGATTTAATCAAGGATTCGCCGGTTTTACGTTGGCATTCACATCAAATATTTACATTCAGTTGATGCCCACTCTGCTCTTCCATGTTTGACAATTAACATCACATGTCACTTAATTCCATGGATAGCATCATGTATAACAAGATTCAAACAGTTACAATTTATTCAATTGTTTCCTGAATATGGTTCCATCTGGCACACTATTTTATGTCAAGCAACTATTGATTCTGTACATGTGATTACGTATGTTTTTTTATTTGTGCATTTGTGCCTCCCAAGCATTTTGATGCATGTCTTGTACAATTGTCTTCATAAGATATATATGCTATGTGCTGTCTTTTTGCTTTTCGCTGTTTCAGTACAAATGTTTCCCCTCAGGGTTTACTGTGAGTGTCTCACCTCTTCTTGCGAACTTATGGATTGAAAATTTGCCGAGGCTATTCGTGTGTGAACCTTTGGAACTTGGAGGAACAACTCGGTAGGAGAGGAATGAAGGTGTTCGTCCATCTGTCCTAGTATCCTATTATCTACTTGGTGTAACCAGTGTGTTGGTTGGTTCTTCATTCAACTTTCGTGAAACATTGTATCCAAATTTCTGTGCGACACTTCCTTCTAGGCCAAAAATGCTTGACATTCACATGAGCATTTCCCAACATGTCATAGCGATCCTCAAGAAAAATATGTTATCTTTGTTGGATCTTTTCATTGACCAAGCCGATGATCATGGCTAATCAAGGGTTTGAACCTGACCACAGAGATCGTCAACCCTGTTCACTATTGCATACACCTCAGTTTCTTCGATCCTTCGGATTGTATTAGACTTGCTCTTGGCTGCTAGTGACAATTTATCCTTTAGTTTGGATATAAAGGATCCAATGAGCCAGTAAAGAAATCTGAAAGCTGGAAGGCTCATGGCCATCTATCAAAGGTAATGCATACAATCTCATTCTCACCAAGTTGGGTGTATAAGGCGATTAATGAACTCCATGCCATGACATTTGGGCTCAAAACCTTATCGAACACAAGTTGTGATTCTTCGAACAATCTGCAATTTGCATACATGTCAACTAAAGAGCTTTCAACACAGAGGTCACTTTCCCATCCTTGTATAATCACTTTTGAATGTATTTCATGTCCATGATAAAAGGCTCCGATGCCCCCGCATGCCTTCAAGATGCAAACAAGTGTAGTGATGTCTATCAAGAGACTACCCTCTCTTTGCATTTGTGTGAAACAGTGGAGTGCTTTCCCATCCTTGTATAATCACTTTTGAATGTATTTCATGTCCATGATAAAAGGCTCCGATGCCCCCGCATGCCTTCAAGATGCAAACAAGTGTAGTGATGTCTATCAAGAGACTACCCTCTCTTTGCATTTGTGTGAAACAGTGAACAGTGGAGTGCTTTCTCACCATACCCATGCTCTACATAGCCGGAAATCAATACTGTCCATAACACAACATCTTTATGCACAAGTTTGTTGAAAACGTTTTCAGCTTCTGCAAGAGAGCCACATTTAACATACATATCGACCAATGTGCTTGCTACAATGCATGAATCCCTCAATAGAAACCCCTTTTTCATCATATCTAAATGTACTTTTTGGCCCTTTTCAATGTCTTATATACTCCCACATGCTTTTAAACTACAAATGTACATGACTTGATCTGGTGCGAAACCCGAGTATTCCATTTTATCAAACAGATAGAGTGCCTTTTTACCCTCGCCACATTCGGTATATCCCGAAATGATGGTTGTACATGATACCAATGTCCGAAGAGGAAGAGTGTCAAATACTTGCTGTGCATGGCAAAGACATCCAAGCTTAATATACATATTGATTAAGCTATTCCCTACAAGAGGTTGAATTTCCAATGCTTTTATCACAATCTTAGCAGGTAATTCTTCTCCTTTCACTAAGGACCCTTGCTTACCACAGGCTTTCAATCTATATATGAATGTAACAACATCTGGGGATATACCTTGATACTGCATTTATAATAAAAACAAGATAGAACTTTCTCATTATCACCACTTCCAACATACCCACTAATCAATGAATTCCAAGCGACCACATTTCTCACTTCAAGTGAATCAAATACCTCTTCTGCTTTGTGAAGAGATCCACATTTAGCATACATACCAACCAAAGCACTACCCATGAATGGATCTCTATCATTCGCAGAACCCATCTTCCTCACCATATCTTCATGAATTTTGCAACCCATTTCTATCTCTTGTGTTTGTGCGCAAACCTTCATATAATGCCACAAAGGTGTTTGAGCTAGGCTGGAAAGATGAGTTAAACTCCTGCTGATGCATCTGTTGGTATAGTACCAGAGGTTCTTCTCCATCCTTATGCTTAGCATAACCACATATGAGAGAATTCCAAGAGGAATCATCGTGATGAAGAAGCTTATCAAACATCTGGCGTGCATAGCACATTGCATTTCCAATACCCACAAATGTAGAGAGAAGTGGGTTTACAATGAAATCATAGCTTTCAAGGCCATGGCTACACACATATATCTGGAATCTCAAGGCTTCAACTAAGACTCCTCTCCTTACTACATCTGTATAGAATGGAAATGAAGTCTTCAATGGGGGGTATCATCTCTTGAAATGAATCTATGGTTATGTGGGGACAAGACAACAAACACCTCAAGTTACCATATTTACAACGATACCCCTATGTTTTCTTTTCCAGGGAAGTCAGGAAAAAAACTCTGAAATGCCCAATGTTTATTTATTTACATAAATACCCTTCTGACAAGAGCATTTCCTTGTGGTATTTGGGCAGCAATGATATGGTTACTTGCTGTTCTCTCTTTCGAGGATTGATTAAGGGTATTGTGGGGGAATAAGCAAAAATCAAAGCGATATGGAGGAAACAATTTAGGGCATTATGCCAGGTTATGTAAATTGTTACAATGTGAAAGGGCCACCCCAATGTGAAAGGCAACAACCTTTTTGTACGTGAGCCATAAAACTCACCATTGTGCCTTTTTAGCTCCTTTGTGTGAATTTTTAGTTTTCTTCCCCCATATGATAATCTACAATAGAGCTCTCTCTCTCTCTCATACTTTTGAAGTGAGTGATTGGTGTTAAGTGTTATTTAGACAATATCTGTGCTCCATTAATTTACGTGCGGCGAGTTCAATTGCTCGTAATGTATTTACTTGCGTAACAGTGTATGTATATAATGCTCGGGTCTATTAATACACTAGTGAGATTCTTAGTAAGGTTAGTGCTTTTGAAAGAGGTGAGTGAGAGTTCGCAATATTAGGATAAGTGAGGCTAGAGGCTCAATAGTGTTTGACAAACACCATCACCCAACTTACTATCAATGGGGAATATGGTTATCCGGACCCTTCAGTGAATGATATTGGCATGGAGACATATAAATTCCGCTAATCCAAAGACATGCATTCAAAGAGAGCACCTAATGTCGACAAGTTATGAATGGAAACAATATATATAGCAATGTTTAGGACAATGGGGCACATTTAACTTATTTCGTAATGACTTAATGGATTCCCTAGTGAATTTGAAGATGTAAAAAAGAGAGTTGTTGAATCTGATGCACCACACATTATAGTACTACATATTACACCAAACTACTAAACCATCTTCTTCTCCAAAGGGGCAATGTGCATGCAATTGTAACCCATTCAGCCTCGTATACCATCCAAAACATTTATTCCATTGATTTTCTCCCATTAGTACTCAATGAGTGACAAGGTGATTGATGGTGTTATGGTGTTTTCGAAAGCCAAGGTGTTCACAAGCTCTCTTACCATTTTTGTTCGACCCATGCACTCACTTACCTTTGGTTTCATATTATACATACAAATAGTTTTGCCATTAGTAAGGTGACCACGATGGCTCGAATATTGTTTTGGATGTTACTGTTAGAGCATGTGGGGATCATTTCTTCAAGTGCATTTTTAGGTTTTCTTATGGATTTACAATATATTCCTCTCTCTACGTAGGTAGGCAGAGTAATAAGTTGTAAAAAGTGGGTTGTACATTCAATTAATATATTCATGTGCTCTTACCATAGACATGTAAATGGAGAGTATAGTATATAATAGATGTTTTATCATCCATGATGAGGCCAAATTTGACCTATGCAACCAAATCAACATATCATCTATGTGATTGCTCTCTAAGAAGGGAGTTGCTACTATGTAGTAAAAAATATGTGAAAATAATGCGCACACATATGTGCTTGCATTTCTTGGTGGACATTTGAGTATGAGATTTACATTACCAGGCCCATCTAAAAAGTCATCATATTTTTCGTAAATTACCTTATACGTCAAGCATGCGATAAGTAAGTGATATTTATCCTCCACCAAAATAAAAGATTTCGGTTTTCTAAATATCCATGATCATTACTTGAATGCAATGTGGTGGAATGAAAATGCCTCGCCCATAGTGAACAAATTGTGAGAAAAAGAGCGCTCGGCCACAACCAAGACTTAAACAACGAATGGAAGAAAACAGACTCACACAGAGATGACACAGGATGTTTACATGGAAAACCCTAATAGGGAAAAACCACGGGAGCCCACATACCCCAAACTATCACTATATATGAAAGGTACAAACAGAGACTTCGAGGGCAACGACCTCGAGCTCTGTATCTTTGCTAGCCGGCGGTTACAACAGAGTATCTCACTATATCTCCTCTCTCGCTACTTCTCTCTATATCACAATAAATCAACACCCTAAAGTGATTGCCCTAAGTCATATTTATACTTATATGAACTTAGGGCTATTTACAAATATAGCCTCAATAGGCTTACTCAAAACATATTTACAAATATGTCTTCACTTCCGGCTGACTAGGTCCATCCGATCCGGTTTCTGGATCTCTTCATTCATAACCGGATCCCATCCGGAGGTACTGATTTCCCAACACTTTCTTCATTTTTTGTCCCTCTTAGACTTACTTTATGTAGTATGCTAGGGTGATATTTAACATATAGTTGCATTAATATAGTTAGGGTAGGGCAATACGAGGATGCATCCTACATCGCTATGAATGGTGTATCCATGTCAAATGATAAGGAATACAATTTTTAATATTTAAGTTTTGGATTGACCTTGTTTGTTCAGTAGATTTAAATGGGTAGTTCAATAATCACAATTATGTGGGTAAAGAAACCTTGGCTATTTCATCCTCCAATACTACAAAGCATAATGTGAATGTCAAATGTTTGTCGGACATTGGTAACCCTCAAGATCCATAAACCTTTCAAATTCAATTGATTAAAACAACTCGAGAAAGTTCCATGCTCATTACAACATTTAAAAAAGGACTATGGAGATTTCTGGTTAGGAGAGAGGGAGGAATTCTCTAGTAGATAGTAAAATGTGATGCACATTTCAACTCATGCACATGTTTGCTTCATGAAGGTTCCATGTTCATGACGAAGCATCATATGAACTTGAAATTCAAAAAGAAATCATGTTGCTTTATTAATAAGAGATACTAAATTGAAGTCATTGTTGACTTGACGGGATCCCAAATAAATGATTAACATGATGCAAAAGACCCATTATTATCTTGCATGATGTAATAGAGATGTGTCACAAATGGGTAGATATAGAAACAATGTGTCACAACCACCATCACAATGACATGCTTGGTTATATGGCACACGATAACACCTTGAATTTTCTTTTCTAGGATTCCTCTTTCTAATTTCCAACATAGGGTTGGGGTATTGAGGCTAGAGTTAAAATCTAATCTGCATGCGGAGATGAAAAATACACATGGAGCAATCCATAGCTCGAGTTCTAGAAGCTCGATTCTTGTAAAAATCGAGCACACAGGAGGTGTTACGGAACTCACATCGTGGGTGGGCTCAGAAAACCCACACGATCGACCGAGCCACATTCATGTCCGAATCTTTGTCCGGCCATTCGCGTTGGAAACGCTATTACGTTGAAGACATTCTGCTGTCGTGTGAATCGATGGGTCGGGACATCGTTAAGACGACGATGGACGTTCGGGATGTTCCGGAGAGCTCCCCCCCAATAGGGTTTTCTGGAAAGTTCCAGAAGAAGAAGAAACAACAAAGAGAAATGATTGAGACTTTAGAAACCCACACCATTGAGTGAGCCCACATTCATGTCTGAATTTCTGTTTCCTGACATGAGAGCTTGATCAAGCTACCCACCTACTCACTAGGCTCAAGACTTCTGCGAAGCACCATCACAAATTTTCCTGAAAGTTCGAGAAGAAGAAACAACACTGAAAAAAGGATCTAGAATCATCCCCACCCCTTTTTCCTTCTTCTTTTTAACTGATGCTTATATGCTATGCTATGCACCACTTCCCTGATGGCAGCATGTTCTACAAGAAGAAGATCAGGTAATGCCTTCTCTCCTCCCCATTTTAAGAAATTTATTTGTATAACCTGATTTTAGTATAATTTAATTCTGATCTAATGGATTAATAAACTAATAAATTTTGCTTTTAGTTTTTCTCATGCTTAATATTATTTATCGCCTTTCATAGGACGTGTTTTGTAAATTATAATGTATATCTTGCATCATTTTTTCCTCCTTTCTTTCCATGAAGAACGTCCAAAAGGATGCACTACATTTGGGTGTGATTTAGTATGCTTTTGAATGAATTTACATTTAGCCTTTGATGTGCCTTGCCTTTTTAATTTGGTCCGTTTCTTAGTGATTTTATCATATGAATGGAAGTCCTTGCACCATTTCCTTAATCAATATGAAAACTTTTGAATAGCATGGAACCAATCCTTGTTATAAGTATTTTTTTGGATGGAACATAATAAGCCTATTGACCATGGTTATGCCTTATGTTGATACTACAGTTCATTTCCTAGTGCTTTCTATATTGGAAAATTCAGTTGATTTTAATCCGTTTCTGTAAGTAATTTGTGGCCTGTGTGCACAAACAGCTAAAGGACCTGCACTGTCACCATTGCCATTGCCTACATTACTTGATCTTCTTTCTTCATTCTCTACATTTCTTCGCCTTCTTCCCCTTTTGTCTACATTAACTCCTCCATCCTCTTCTTCTTCCCTTTGCCTTGCATTTTTTTCTAACCTAAACGCTTCATCATTGTCTTCTTTTTCATCAACTAAGCATTTCTTCCTACGATCATCTTCAACTAAACATTTCATAAATATATTTGTCCCTCTTGACTTACATTTCTTCATTCCGTAGTGTTCTTTCTCCTCTTTTATCCCATGTTTCTTTCTAAGGTAAATTTGTCAAAGTCTTCTTCTTTGCCTTTCTACTTCTTCTTCTGTACATTCAATTTCTGTTTCATCCCAGGTAAAACGAATTCCATTTCATGCCAGGTATTTCTTTATAGTAGATAGCATAGTTTTAATTCTTTTTCTCTCCCCTCTTCTTTCTAACCTTAACGTATCATAATCATCATCTTCCTTTTCTGTCTTCAACTAAACTTTTCATAATCATCTTGTTCCCTTTTGACTTACATTTCTTTATTCGGTAGTGTTCTTTCTTCTCTTCCGTCCCGTGTTCTTTCAAACGTAAATTTGTCATCATCTTTCTTCGCCTTAAATCTCCTTCTTTTTCTGTACATTCAATTTCTGTTTTATCCCTAGTAAAACTAATTCCATTTCTCCCCTCTTTATAGTAGATGGCACAGTTTTAGTTTTATATTGGTTGCGTGTGTATATTTACATCGAAATGTTTGTTTAGTTTAATTAAATTTCTCCCACAGTTTGTTTTCTTTTTTCATTTCTGCTGCTTCAGACATCTTGCTCTATCTTATGGTAGTTTTTTCTTTATCGTATTTATATACACACATGTACATTGGATGTATCACGACATCTATGTTTAAATCGATCATTTTTTCCCTCAACTTGACTTAATCGATTATTGTGTTCTTTTGTCTCTTTCCTCAGACCCTTCACCTCCTCACCAATGATGACAGTGCAACAACACTTGCCATCATTCCTGAGAAGAAGAAGAGATCTATCTCATGGAGGGAGCCATCCAAAACTGTGTCCCTTTGAAATCAGATGAAGATCTGGAGGTTCCACGTGCGTCTATTTTTCTGGGCAGCATGGAACCAACGCTGACATCATCCGACAGCTTTCTTGCCAAACCGAAATCTACAATCTTCACCGAGGAAAAACCGATCAAAAGGGTTTGTCCTTTAATGTCGCAGTGGATGTCTCCTGAGCATGAAGGTAGGTTAAACCCTCGACAACATCTCTGGTGAACCTCCGTACCTGCACCTCCTTGAGGCGTCCGTTGCATCTCTTCAGTAAGTTAGAAACACTTCCTCCCTCCATGTATTCTAAGAAGAGGTTGAGGGACGCACGGCCACTCCTGTTGTAGGAGGTGTCATCTCCTAGCTACGAGATGACCTACGCATAGTTCAAGCTTCGAAGTATGGAGATCTCCGATTCCATGGTTGTTAGCTCCGGTGACTTGCGATAAGAATACATGCTTTCTACAGAGGTAGACTTCACCATAAACATGAGCCCATAATTTTTTCATTTCTGCTGCTTCAGACATTTTGCTCTATCTTATGGTAGTTTTTTCTTTATCGTATTTATATACACACATGTACATTGGACGTATTACGACATCTATGTTTAAATCGATCATTTTTTCTCTCAACTTGACTTGATTGATTATTGTGTTCTTTTGTCTCTTTCCTCAGGACCCCCCTCACCAATGATGATAACGCAACAACACTTGCCATCATTCTTGAGCAGAAGAAGAAGAGCTCTATCTCATGTTCCATCTCCCGGTGGACTCATCTGTCTACTCTCGGGTCAGGGTCGTGCGGCTCTATCTCTCTCGCCATTGATCTTGATGATGGGCTCATGTTTGCGGTGAAGTCTACCTTTGCAGAAAGCATGTATTCTTATCGCAAGTCACCGGGGCTAACAACCATGGAATTAGAGAACTCCATCCTCTGAAGCTTGAACTACGCGCAGGTCATCTCGTATCTCGTATCTGGGAGATGACACCTCCTACGATAGGAGTGACCTTGCGTCCCTTAACCTCTTCTTAGAGTACATGGAGGGAGGAAGTGTTTCTGACCTACCCAAGAGATGTGCAGACACCTTGAGGAGGTGTAGGTACGGAGGTTCACCAAAGATGTTGTGGAGGGTTTAACGTACCTCCATGCTCAGGAGATCTTCCACTGCGACATTAAAGGACAGAACATTTTGATCGGTTCTTCCTCGGTGAAGATTGCAGATTTTGGTTTAACGAGAAAGTTGTTGAATGCTGTCGACATTGATTCCATGCTACCCAGCAAAGTAGACGCACGTTGAACCTCCATTTCTTCAGATGGTTTCAAAGGGACACAGTTTTGGATGGCTCCAGAGGCATTGCAAGGCATTGAACAAAGTTTCCCTCGGATATCTGGTCTCTTGGATGCACCGTGGTGGAGATGTTCCAGGGATGCCCACCTTGGGCGAACTTGTCGCTGTCTTTCATCTCTGTAATATCGAAGATTGCATGCTCTGATGAGAATCCTCCCCTACCTGAAGATCTCTCTGAAGAAGGCAAAGATTTTTCTTGGACAAGTGTTTCCAGAGGGATCCTCGTAAGAGATGGAGAACGTCTCAGCTTCTCTACTATCCATTCCTTAAGGTGCCCCCCGCCGCTAGTGTTGCTTCTAGTCTCTGCCTATATACTTGTCCTCCTAGTCCCAAGAGCTGAGTGATTCGCTGTCCATGGACAGTGGAGATGAAGATTGTTTTGCTACGGTGATGTCTTCGTTCTGCATGCCGCGCTGCCAGTTGAGCTTGCTTCTAAGGCATAGCTTTATAGGGTTTGTTTTCTTCTTTTGCTGTAAAGTTAGTGAATCTTCATGCTTTTCTCATCATTGGACGAATCAATAATATAAAAACAGTAAGTATGTTTTTTGTACTTCGTTTGAGAATGATCGTGGTGTATTATGTATCTTACATGTCTACGGAGGAGTTTTTCTATCGTGATCATGCATCAATCCATCATTGGGAAAATAAATAAACATGAGTCTTCAGATAGCCCAATGATGTGAGATGATGCATGCCATCTCCATCTCTCTCTCTCTCTCTCTCTCTCTCTCTCTCTCTTTGCGTGCTGAATCCTGATGATGAAGAAGTAAAACATCTTCTTCTACACCTGAAGTTGGGAGGGATACAAAATAATAAAGATGGCAATCATCCCCACAGCCATGTGTATAAGAAAAGCAGGTGATAATAAATAATCATATCCCTGTATTGCATGTGTAAAAAAACAAAAAACAAAAGAGAAGCAGGTTAGAGTAATCTCAACTCTGCCTGCTGCCTCACACAAACACGAGTGATGTCTACCTCTCACTCTAATTCTATACCCAATAAGCTTGGGAACACATCTGAACTTGGGCATGTCCAATTGTCTAGACAATTCTCCTAGATCAAAGACTTCACTCTCAGCCTTGATCGTGGCACGGAATCAATCACTTTGTCTTTCTGGTTTTCAATGATTGTGGGTTAGTTGAATGTATTGGATAGTAGTACAAATCTTGCGACATCTTTGAGAAATAAAACATCTTCACTTAGCAAATGATTACCAACTCTATGTGCTGAGAAAATCTTCTTTAAGTACAGTCATGATAAAGATGGCAATTATCTGCAAACAAATTGTTTTCTTTGGAATAGTTGCATTCAATTGTATTGTTCCTATGTGTGACATTTGCACACAAATTTTATGGTCATCATTGCAATTGATTGTCAAGATCATGCCTCGATTTTGGTCATTCATATTTGTTCTTCTTGGGTTGTTTTCAATTTCAATGACATTCTTCCTTGGGTTGATTCTTATGTCACTAACATTGCGATACCCCAAAAGTGATGACATATCTCACTAGCAATGAATGGTGCACTTTCTCATCGCTCATTTTCTCGTAAGATTTTGAAATTAAAGAAAGAACATGGACTGCTTTCTCCATATGTACATACTACATGTTGGGTCTTCTTTCATGGGCTGATTCATATGTCAGTGACATTCTAGTTTTATGTGTGAAGTACAACACGATAACCCACAAATGATGACATATCTCATTCACAATGAATGATGCACTTTCTCATCGCTCATTTATTGTAAGATTTTCAAATTGAAGAAAGAATATAGACCGCTTTCTCCAAATGTACATGTGGGGCTTCTTCCTTGGGTTGATTCCTATGTCAACGATATTCTAGTTTTATGTGTGAAACACAACATGATAACCCACAAATGATGGCATGTCTTATCGGCAATGAATGATGTGTTTTCTCATCGCTCATTCATTGTAAGATTTTCAAATTGAAGAAAAAATATGGAGCTACCATTGAAAGCTTATAAATGGAGAAAAGTGGCATGTGTGCATGTCTACTAAGGAGAATTTTGTTTGTTTATAGAATAGGGAACTACATTGCATTTTACGTGAAAAGAATAGCCACATCAAAGGACAAGTATATTCAGGTAATAAAAGTATTCAAATTTCATTCAATTCTCTCCGACATCTATTTTGCATAACCTCACACTCTTTCCCCCAACCATCACATTTATTTATATGTTCTCCTCTTGAATAAAATCTTGGCAATTTGATTTGACAACCATGACCTACACTAGAGCGATATACCAAGAACCCAAGACTTAAAAGTTCCCCAAGTTCCCCAATGGATTGAGCCAATGAGGGACGAGGTGCGAGCGTTGGTCGACAACAATACTTGTCCGAAGCTAAGAACAAGTCAATCATTTGTGTTTGGGCATTCAAGATCAAGCACAATGTGGATGGCATAGTTAATTGGTTTTAAGGCTCATTTACTTTCCAAGGGGTATGTCCAAAACCACAACGTAAACTGTGAGGAACATTTGCCTTGGGGAAAAAATGACTTATCGTGCAGGCACTAAATGCACTCACAATACCAAAAAGGTGCCACTTGCATCAAATGGACATGAAGAACACCTTCCTCCAAAGCTAGCTTGAGGAAGACGTTTACATGATGTAACCATTGGGCTTTGAATCAAGCAAAAATTTGGACATGGTTTGCCGGTTGAAGAACTTCTGTCTATATACTAAAGCCAAACCCCAAAATAAGCCCTCTCCTCCCCTTTATATACTGAGAGAGGAGCCCCTTTCATCAAAATGCTAGAAAGGGTAGTTCGGTGACGAAAAAAAAAGAGGTATTGCATGATAGTACCGCCCATAGACAAATGCTAGGCCTTCAAACTCCAAATGTTCTCCCACACAATCAATAACCTTAACCACTAAGCTATTGACACCTATTTAATACAATTTATTTTAACATTTACATATTGGAATAAATGGGGAGTCTCCCATCATCCATGGGATAAATTAATATGAGATGTTTGGATAGGTTCATGAAACAATCTAGGTAGTTGGGTAAGGATGTCATGAGTTTGTATTTGTGTCAAGAGAACTCAATTATGTGGGCAAAATTAGGACCTATTTGAGAAATGTCATGACAATGGGTTATGAATTAGATAATGAGAAGATGGTTTGTGTAAAAAATCTAACTGCACTTTTGTGACTTTACAAAGTAAATAATGTGATGGTTGTACATATAAAATACCCATATCATTGTCAATTTTCTATGCAACATGTGATAAGCGATGAGCGCAATGAATTAGTGTATGACAATGAAATAATTATTTATTATCACCAAACAAAAAAGATATGGGTTTGGTGATGCTA
This sequence comes from Azolla caroliniana, assembly GCF_043228905.1. NCBI lineage: Eukaryota > Viridiplantae > Streptophyta > Polypodiopsida > Salviniales > Salviniaceae > Azolla > Azolla caroliniana. The sequence continues at coordinate 21,016,275 of NW_028230447.1, read as the reverse complement.
GTACATATAGAGTCCTAATTGCCTAGCTAATTTGTGATGATTAATGATATGGTGCTTCGTTTGATCCAGTGATACTTCATTACTTGTGTTTTTTTATGTGGACAAGCATCTGGTATATAGCCTAGCTATCGGAAGAGTTTGAAAAGCTATTCGTAAAATTTGGTTCATTGTCGTCGTAATTTGTACTAGATATTGATGGTGTTGGCTCTAAAGAATGGAAGTGTTGTAAAGTTGCTTGAGATATATTCTTGTGTACAAACCAAAAACTATTATGAGTTTACACTTGGCAACCAAATTATTGTGAATTTTAGTTACATACTAAAAAAGTCTCTCATGAAAAGCTCATTGTCATTGTTAGTAATTTTGAACAAGAATGCTTAATTAGAGAGAGAGAGAGAGAGAGAGAGCAAACGCTTGTAGTGTGCTTTTATCTTTAAGATGCTAGGCATTTTTACCTTTTAAACCTTAGTATGATACAATTAGTAAGATCGTTCAAGAGACACCAAAACATCATGACTTTAGAACCTATATTTTGTGATAGTATGTACGTAGATAGTTTTACTTGTCACGATCAATCCCTATATTATCTAAGAACCTTTCTCCGTGTTTACATCCCTCTCATTATATCATACACCTTATTGACATGATACCCAATTACAAACTTGTATGTAAACTGCCTTACCTCTTTCCCTTGAGAGAGTCCCAATCTCAAATGTTAGAGAAAATGGCACACGATCATTGTGTTAGAAAAAAAGGCACAAACATTTTGATTATCAATTATCAAGCGTGGAATGGATTCAAGATATGGAAAAGCACAATTTCAATGCCTACCACAATATGCATTCATGATATGGGGCAGCTGAAACTACTATGAGAATGAGGTACTTAAATGTTCAAGTGTGACTAACAATTCAACACCTTTTGCTGGTCTAGTTTTCAATCATATAAAGCCTCTTTTCTTTCTCCCTTCCTCTTAAGGTGTGATGGTGACATAAAAGAGATGCAAACAGTTTCCCTTGCTTTTCGAGCTAATGAGCAGTTCGACTCCTCTTTACTGCAGTTACTTATGCCAAGTAACTCAAATGCAAGGTTTCTCAAACATAAGGAGAACCACTTCAACATACAAATATATAGGGGCAATGGAAATATTGCCAACAAATAGTTGGTCGTTGGCAAATAATGAATCATCAAATTATGCTTACAGAATCCAGAATATTTCGTTCAATTTTAAAGAATGATTTGTGGCTTTGTAATGTGCAGTAAGTTCTCATATTCAATATTGAGCGACCTTTGGAGGCAATGACCCTTAATTTGCTAAGCAAACTTCTTGATTAGGGTTAGTGGTGATGAGTCTTAATGATTGAAAGAAAATCATGATTAGTGAGGATTATTCCCTTAATAGTAGCAATTGGAAAGTTGAAAGCCAAAACTTAGAGCTTGCTCCAATAGTACATGGTGTGCCGACCTTGAGCAATGATCTTCCCCGTACTCTTATTTGTAAGAACCACAACCGCTACACCAATAGGGTTTGCATAATTCAAAATCTTGGCTTCGATCATAATCTCATCCTTCAAATACATATAGCCAAAATTCTCTCGATATTTAAGACGATGTTCACTTCAAAAATGTGTTTTAGCAAATATATAGAATGATTTTGTCATTTCATTTCCAGAGTCAACGAGGATATTGCATGGCATTTAGGTATTTAACTCTTTCAAATCCAATGCAATAAACACACACACGCACGCACATATATATACATGTTCATTTTCTAGTATATATTAAACAAGGATATATAATGCATTTGATTTCACTCTTTCACATCCAAACCGACTGAGAAACATATAGATAGGTAGATAGATCAATAGATATGTTCATTTCTATGTATTAATAGTGATGTATGCTGCATTGGAATTTCAATCTTTTGTATCCAATATGAGGAATACGAATATAGCTTATATTCATTTCTTATGAGGAATACAAGGTATGCCATTTGGGCTCCTTGCTTGTTTTTCATATCCGATATGAGAAACCATAGCATGAAAGCAAACCATTAAATCGAAATCACATCAACAATGATTGGACCAATCCTCTTAAAGGCCATAAGGTATAACGACTACAGTAACATAGATGGGTAAAGAACAAAGAACCTTGCAACAATCACAGGAATAACTTACATCGATCTGTGCAGAAGACACGTAGGAGACATTAATGTCAACGGAGACCCTGATGTGTCCATCGATTGATGCGAATGCGGCCACCCCAATGTTATCCACAATGCTTGCAATGACACCCTCGTGCAACATTTGGGATGAATTCTACATCAATTCCACCAGCTCGGTATCAAAACAAAACCTACACCGTATTGAGTTTCTTGAATCCACAGAAAAAAGCCCTAATTTTTCCAAAACAAAAAGCCTAATTCATAAAGACCCCAAACTCCAAATTGAAAGCCTTGAATATTCAAAATATCCTAGCCTTTCAAAACCCTAAATTTCCAGAACTCCGAATTTTCAATTAAAATTTTTCCAAACCCTTAATATTCAAAACTCTAATCTTCCATAACTACTCAATATAAAGGAGGCTTTAAAATCCCAAGGAAAAAGCCGAAATTCGTAAACAGTATGAAAACCCTAAATCCTCAAAAACCTACATCCTGGAAACTCTAAATTCTCAAAACCCCTAAAAGTTTCCATCAAGACCCTGATTTTCCTAAAAACGAAGAAGCAAAACGAAACTCTAAACTATTTAGTAAAACTCTTAAGTTTCCCCAAAAGACGAAGAGCAAAAAAAAGCTGACTACTCACAGTAAGTGAAGCTGGGACGCGAAGGGAGCAGACGACGCGGCCAGGTTCGATGGTGTCGACGCGAAGAGGGCCGAGAATGAGACCCTCATGGATCTGATGAGTTGTGGGAATGTGCTGCACCATGGTGTGCTTCTGAGAAAGCCATAGCTCCACGATTTCCTTAGGGTTTGGTATAGGAGAAGAAGATGATGACGATAATGATAGTGATGGTGATGAAGAAGGAGAAGAAGAAGAAGAAGAAGAAGAAGACATTACCACAATGAGACTTTCTTCTTCTGAGATTCCTTCTGTACTATCTATCTATCTGATACAGTAAAAGATGGTAATGGTCATAGTCTTTCTCTTTCTATATTTATCTTCTTCTTCTTCTTCTTCTTCTTCTTCATTTTCTCCATCATGAAGAGTGAGGTCATCAATTCCTCTTCTCTGTTTTGCTTGAAGGGAGGAGTATGTACAAGTTCTCTCTTGGTCCCTAAGAAGGCTGCTTGCTGTGTGAAGAGTCAAGCAAAAGTCAAGCCCGGCCGTCATTGACCCACGTTAGTCAAACCAATGCTTTCCCATGAGTCTGGACCCCACCAGTCCTCATAGACCCGGCTTTAGGATTCTACAACCCTTTTTCCAGAGCGAGTCCGTCTCTCTCTGGTCCCCAAGCTATGCTCGAGAGTCAAGAAGACAATTCTAGTCGGGTTCACGTTAGTCTTCCAACGCTTTTCTAGAGTTGGACCGGCCGGTCCTCATTGACCTGACATTACGACTCGATGGCCCCTTTCCCGGAGCGACTCAGTCTCTCTGGTCCAAAAGTTGTTCCGAGCCAAGAAGTCAAGTCCAATCTAGTCCACATTACTCTTCCCACCTTTTTTTGGAGTCGGCCAACCAAACCTCGTTGACTAGACAATAGGATTCGATGACCCGTTTCCAAACCGAAAGAAAACTGTCGTTCCTCATTGACCAACACTAGAGTTTCGGGATTAAGCCCTCCGAAAGCTCTTTCAAAGTCACGCAATTGGTCCTCATCGAACTCGAGTGGGAAACCTTTACCCATTCGCATACAATACATGGATTGAGTTTTTGGGTGGAAGTAGCATATGCCTATTGTTCGTAGACAAGCAACCTTGTGGAGCGGTCATCCAAAACATGTAAGTTATACCATAATCCATCTCTTATATCCATAAAATATAACAACTATAAACTACAACATAAGTTGCCAATTGGTAGGAATTAATAATGAGAATGAATCTAGCAATCAACAAATAATGATTGAAAATACATACCATATACATCTTTGATATTGGCTCATTGTCTCGTTATGAGGTGCAACTTATTTTCAATTTTTTCCACCGATGTGCAAGGACGACTAAACATATTGAATAGTAAATTTTCACACAACATATCCAATTGTTACAAGCATTGCAAGACAACTTGAATCAATCGGTGGAACTCTTTTATTTGCCATTCCTTGGCAATAGATTTACTGCATGTGCATTCCATATTGCACATCCTTCATGAGAAAGGTTTGGTTTGTTACTCCCTAGTGTGATCTATGAGTTGTATTGACCTACATGGTAACCATATGCAGCTCAAACTTGAGCAGTACAAAGATGTATTAGGATAGGTACTATACCAACTTGAAGTGGAACGTTATGTAGGCCCATTAGTGATAGCAAGAATATTATGAGGGCCCATCGATGAACTTATTCAAACTCAATTGACTGAAGACTAAATGGCTCCATAATAAACGGATCACAATCCCATGTAAATCAAGTTCAAGAACAACATAGTGAATTGTGAAGGGTTTTTAATCATTAACATCACATTAAAAATCAATTTAGTAGAGCCCACACAACATTAGTGTTGCTTTACCACTACACTATCACATCAATACAATATCGAGGATCAAACAATGCAGCTCACACTACCATTGTGTCACAAACATAACACGGGAACACAATCAACTGGTCCTTCAAAGAAAGTATTGTGAACCCATCTTTTAAGACTCAACACTGCTCCGAAGCCTCTTTGGAGATGTTGATCAAATATGAGCAGAAACATACGTGTGTGTGTATGAGGACCTGTCGTATGTGTTCAGCAAACTACACAGAATGGAGGCAAGAAGATACAACAAAAGATAGACATGGTTTAAGTTTTAATGGAAGCTCTGTTATTGCATTCATTCTCTCTCTCTCTCTCTCTCTCTCTCTCTCTCTCTCTCTCTCTCTCAGATCGCTATACAAGACGATCAAGAAGTTCTCTCTCTTTTACACCGTTAGGTTATTGCTTATATGTTAAGCCCTAACCCAACTAGGATACAAATTGGAAGGAGTCAGCCTTTTATGCCAACAGGAGAATGAAATAAAATAAAAAACTACTTCCCTAACCCAATTAGCTAGACAGATATCGGTCATGACGATCTTGGCATAAATTCTACTACTTGAAATGAACCCATCTAAACAAGTCATGCACATGGACATATCACATCTAAAAGCAGAAAACAAGGTAAAATAGAGCAGTCTCAGAAGCTCTTAGTGTGCCACCGTTACTAGCTTCATTTACATATACATATCCATATCCGTCACTCAAAGCTAAAAACCTAATGTGCTGCTAGTAAAGACCCAATAAATTCAAGGCAGAACACAAGTCCTGAAGAAATGGAAAATATATATATACACACATACACCTTGAATCATTATTGGCTCCAGATAAAATTTTCCAATTTCTAGCTTTCACAATGATGTGAATCCCCACATTCCAAAAAAATAATAATACAATAGCATGTCAATACTATTATCTGCATACCTAACTAAGCCTTCTTTCTTGCTTCTTCATCCAAAGTGTTTCTGGCTTGTTTCTCCTATTGCTGTTTTAGCCACCTTGTTGAAAGCTCCCGTGACCCAGGAAGCTCCAGAGAGCACATAATTATTATTGAGAATAGCTGAACTAGCATTGGTTACTTTCTCTTCAGCGAAAGAAAAAGCTCGACGAGTTTTTTCAGATACTTGATACTTCTCATCTAATGCTTTCACATGTTGGTTAACGACCGACGTACCAGAGGTGATGGTTTGTGTAACACCAAATCTGGAGTCTAATGAAGATATCGTGGTTGTTGCATTTGATGAAATTCGATGCCTCTCGTCAAAAGATTTTGCATTACCCATTGCATCTTTTCCAAGAATATAACCCGTTGCGAGCATTGAAGTCACCACATCTTGTACCTTGGAGATAGCACCCAATACTGGGCTGGCTTCGACACCAGCAGGCTGTAGCATCAATAAGATAGACGTAAAAAAGTGAACCCTGAATCAAGCAAATGGATAAAGTTGAGGGGAAAAAACTCATACTAGACCCTAAACATTACAGAAAAACTGAGGCACCCTTTTTTTTTTCTTTTTTTCCCCAAATTCTCGTGGTTAACCCCAAAAGAGTAATTAAGTGTGCTATCTGAGCAATTACACTGTCAATTCATCCACATCTGGGCGAAAAAAAAGGAAAAACTTGTTTTGGAGTTTTTCCCTTGAACCTATATTAGAATCCACATTCAAAAAGCTGTATATGACACATCTTTGCATTTAGGAAACCTAACACATTGAGCTGAATGTTTTTTGTATATTTAAAAAGCCATCACTTTAGAACCCACAATCTGAGCTCTCTCATCTCAGATGAGTATACACAAACCACATTAAAAACACACTGGAAAGAACTATTTAACAACTTACGTATGTGTTTAAACACATCACTAGTAAGACATATATACAGTAACATGCTCTCTTATGACCTTTGTTTATTTAAAAATGACAGAAAGAAATGTAATAAGCGTGTATATGAAAACATAAATCACATAACAAAGAGTTCTCTTACAACCGATTTTTGTGTATTCGGAAGCAATCACATCAGATACACTTCGAAATAAGCTCTTTTTATGACAGATTTTTGTGTATCTAAAAATCAAACCCCATTAAAAACACACAGCGATGAACGCTACTGTCACATATCTGAATATTAACATTATACAAATACATCAATGAGCTCTCTTACAAACGACTCTCATGTTTCATCATAAACACAACAATAAATACTCTTATGACATATTTCATATGTGTTTTAAAAATCACATTAAAAACAATTGGAATGAGCTCTCTTACAACAGATGTTTGTGTATTAGCATCCTCAGGAAAATGATCAACATTGGTAATGGTCACAACTTGGTTGACAATTGTTGCACCCTAGAAAAAATAAATAGAGACAGACATATTTAAGCATTTTCCAGTGTAAAATGAAACTAACATGAACGACAGATAGCAAAGAAAGTATTATACAGATAATAGGACAGCAGTCTCCAAAGCATGTGCATGCCTGAAAGCCACATATGCAACTTTTGACTCATTTCCAGCACTATCAAATGTAAAAGGATAAATACTTAGTATGATAATAATATGGTGTTGATAAGAGTTTACTAGTGTCGTAAAAACTATGAACAACTCTAACCTCTGAAGAGCAATACGTTCGATATCCCCACAAAACGAGAAAAAGTCGTGGATGTCACGTTCAACGGTATTTGGTGATAGGTTGCTCACTTTCACAGTCCTCACCTGCAAGAGAGAATGATTTCACAAAACAAATAATTGAGCAATCGCAAATACTTATCATCCTGAAATGTAGAATTTCCAAACTAGGCTTCTTGAAACAGTAGGGATAATCCTCTTTGCCCCTATAGAGCTCGAGAGCATATTTTATATAATGCAAAAGAAAAAGCATGATGTTCCTAGTTCATGGCTGTGAAGAGGATACCTACAAATTCATTCTGAAAATCCTTACAGATGATGCAGTTTATTTTGTACATTTTTAACAAGATCAAAACAGAACTCATACCTTTGAACAACGTATGAAAATGATTAGTTCAACATAATGTAGCAGTTTAGACAGAGTGGGATTAAAAACATTCCAAAATAAATGTGAATGATGCAAATAAGCGAGGATATATATACTTTCAATCCACAATCTTGTGTTATTTATCACAAGTGTTTGCAATTACAAACATCTACATAAGATGTCATTGTGCACCATTCAAGAGAATATGTAGTATGGAAGAAAGTACTGCATGATTACATTTACAATATAGGCAAGATCTTAAACAATATTCCATTTGACATGGTCGCTAGAGTATTAAGTATATACAGTTACCTGAATCAAGGTGATATATAACATAGAACATCTATCAGCACATAATGTCTGTATATTAATGTACACATGCAGCATTTATGTGCCCTGAATTTTAGAATATAGATATATGTTTGCAGACTTTATAAGCATGCATGTGAATAAGTTCATGATGTAGAGTAAAAATATATCTCTTTAGATCATAGTTAATCGTATCTTCCAATCTAATATCTATTTTATTCAATCTCATAATTAGAACTTCTTAATGTAATGAGAATATCAAGTTCAAGCTTCTCTCTCATTAGAAAGGCATATTATTCAACATTTACAGAAATGTCATCGATGTGCATCTATCAATGCTTAATCATTTCTTATAATGCATATGAAACATCAAACAAAATGATGCATCAAACAAAAAATCTATATATCCTTTGCAAAATAGACAGCATATTTAGTGAGCTTTTCTTGCAAGAATCTGCAAGTTCAATTCACGATATAGATGCTGTTACTGTATTATGTTGGCAGAATTTTACCAAAACATTTATAGCAAGAATGTCCAATTCCACATAACAACATAGACACCATTACAATAAAATTTCTGCAAAAGATTCCTGAATCCGTACATTCAAATGTGAGGCATCAATGGATAGATAAAGAAAGAGCACATTAAATCACCAAAAAAGAAGGCACTTTCTGAATTTGATGAGATACTTATTATTTTTGGCAAGACGGTGGACATTCTCATCAAAGGAAAGAGTGGATTGATCAACAAAGGCAGAATCAAATCACAGAAGAAATGGAACTTTTTCCTCAATTTCTCTGGAAATACTTACGATGTCTTGCTTTATTGTGAAATCCACATGAAAACTAACAAAATCAGTAAAGAAGCAGTGGATCAAGCGGGAAATCAAGGCAATACGTGGAAAACGAAATAACATTCTTCTTCTGAATGTTTCAGCAAATACTGAGCATTTTGTACCAGATAACATTCTGCCGTAAAGTGTGAAAATTCAAATCTAAAGAAACATTGGAAGGATCGGATGGGGGGGGGGGGGGGGGGGGGGGGGAGAGGGAGAGAGATCAAATCAAGAAGAAAGAAACGCCAATATTCCTTCTTCGGGCAGCACATGAGTAGCAATGCCAGCAAGGAATGTGTGCAAATTTCCGGCACCAAAAGAAGTTCGCAAAGGAAAACTCATTCAGAAGAGACATGGCGTAGATCCAAAGAGGGAGAGAAGGGAGGAGACTTACTGCTCGAGATGAGATCGAATCGCCTGTAGACGCCATGGCAGAAGAATGGATGGATAGATGTATGTATGTATGTATGAATTAATGGATGGATGGATGGATGGAAGAAGAAGAAGAAGAAGAAGAAAAGAGAAACAGTGGAAATGAGGCTTTCCTGTGTGAATGGAAGCTGCCTTTACTTTCTTCCATTCATTTGACTGTTGTAAGCCAACATGAGAGAAGCATACCCTTCCCAAAGCATGGGAGATTGAGACCCATGTATGTATTTAAACGTATATACATACATACACGTATATATGTATATATGTATATACATATGTACGTACGTACGTATGTGTGTATACGTATATGTTTATGTATATGTATATGTATGTAAATATTTATATGTGTTGTATATGTATATGTATTTGTATTGTATTGTGTGTTTGTATGTATTGTATATGTCTATGTACGTAAAGTAGCTAGAGGCATGGGGTTACTTTCCACAATTTGGACACACAGACGCAGACTTCTTTGCGGACATCCAAACACAAAGTGCACAAATATATTCTAAGAGCCGATAAAATGAGTGGGTTTGAACCAAAATAAAGAAAATGGAAATGAAGGCAGGCTCAGACGATCGCACGAGTGGTTCGTGTCCTTACCGTATTGAAAGAAAGATATATTAATATCTTCTAAGAGAAAGAAAGAAGCAGAAAGATATATTAATGTCTTCACATGTTCCCACGAGTCCATTATTTGCCCATATGATCATATTTTATTCACGAACATGCAAATAAAACTCATCGTTCCTCCTTGAAATATGTGTACTCTTTTTAGAGCCAGCATGTTTGTGAGCAATTGCATTAACTTCCGTTATGGCAATGACAAAAGAAACATAACTTCCATGTTCAAAATATACACTTTTATGTTTTTCTACTTTGCTGCCACCTACAACATGAGAATACAAATTTGTGAGAAATTCCTATTTGTCGCACCACCATTCAAGCGGAGGCTTTATGCATACATGTGACAATGTATAGATAGCCTATTTATTAGCACTCCCAATTTTGAGAGACCTAAGATGTTTGAATAGTTATTAATGATTTTACTTGATTAGCATTGAATAATCATTAATGATTTTGATAGTTAGTTAGCATGGTCTTTTTTTAGAACTTTGATTAGATTGCATTTTTTAGAGGATGGGACATATAGTTATGATTTATAAAAAATATGACGAATAACTTTATGAATTATGTAATATGTAATAATATTATTAAGAAATTTTAACTTAGTTTCTTTATTGAAGTGTTAAAAGTTGAGCGTACAATTACCAATGATTCGATTTGACTGAAAACCAAAATATGAACTCATAGCTTAAAACCTTGAACCATGTCATTTTACCAACAATTTTGAGATCTCTTGAACCATGTCATTTGAGCATAAGAATTCTTCAAACTGTTTTGGTTTAAGGTTTCACAGTCTTGACTCCAAACAAATTTTTCAAGGAACTATGTGTGAGCATATGCAATAATAGGTAACCAATATCTTGTCATCCCTCAACACCATCTAAACCACCCCACAGGAAAAGACAGCATGTGACAATTTCCCATATGCTTCCACATTTGTCAGATGAATTGAGGATGTGACTCAAGGATCTGTGATGCAAGGCAACTTATAATCGGATTACGAGTATGTGACATGTACCTTGTTCAAAGTCGATACACTGCACAGCTTGAACCATCAAACAAAGACCGTAAATTGCACATAGGTTGGGAAAATATAAATACAAGTATGTTTATGGGCAAAAAGAAAGACGAGCTTTGTAAAAATCATGGCAGCAAATATTATTATGATAGCTTATTGTCAGTAAGAAAAATACACTTCCGAATCAAAGAACCATTGATATGGCTTTTTCTTTTTTGCCTAGATGGCTCAAGAGCTACTACACAACAACGGAGAGATTTGCGTTAGAGCTTTCGTTGCTGATCCAGGGAACAATAAAGCCAAGAAAGGCAAAAGGCTTGCAGTATCTGTACTGATGGAGCTAAGAAAAGGTAGGCAGCCCAGCAACTGATCGAGGCCATTGCTGATTAAAGACGGCCGTGGAATGTCGTACCACCGCAGATATTGCGAAACTAAGAATGGATCTTTTATATTTTTCCAGCCATCTTCACTGATGAAGTTCTTCAAATACGTTTGAAGGTCATTCTGTAACCAGCCACCTTTACTTTGAAAGAAAGTGGCATCCAAAATGTGATCTATCTGCTTTGAAAGAGCCAACAGAAAGGTCTGCTGTAGCAATGGTCCTCCTTGGAGTTGTAGCGCTCGGGATACGACTGCCTCACTATATACTAGTGCAATCTGACAAAAAGAAACAGAAAGGTCAATTCAATTTCTACAATCTCACAAAAAATGTTGGGTTCCTTTCCACCTTCCTCAAATTCTGAATATTTTTCTGAGTGCCTAGATTAACATTGACTACTGCACTGGGGAAGCCCCTCTACTTCTGAATATAAGCAGATAGGTACAGCAGTGTCACGTTGGTATTCATCTGATTAAAATTTTGCCCTAGGAATAATTATTATATTCTGTTCTGCAAGGACATAAAGAAAAAAAGCAAGCAACCTACTTTCAGGCTACAAAGTGACATAGATCTACACCAGTGGTTGCTTGATGTTAAGGTATGACCTCTTGTACTGTCAATGAATTCTTCAACAGTAGTGTAAAAAGAAAGGTACACCTGAAAATGAAAAGGATTCACAAAAAATAGTGCTCATGTCAAAGATAAGCTCATGAAAGGAATCCATTTAAACTTGAGGTTTCAATACATACATGTAAAAGTGCAGGCTTGTCTGAGCTCACACATTCAAGCAATGCCTGTAAGCAGAACTCCTGAAATTGATTGTCCGTTCTAGAAAGACAACATACACCATTAAAACCCTTAAGACCAATACCAGCGCCAATATAGGAGAAAACTAGCTTACCAAATAGAATAAATGATCCTATAGAAACAAACATTCAAATAACAATCTCAGCAACTCCAGAAAGGGTGATTATATTGGAGTGAGCAATAGTTCCTAAAATACGCATACAAACAGCTGTTGTATTAAGAGCAAATGATATCTCAAATCTATTAAGAATTTTTTAAAAGTGTTACACCAATGTGTCCCTCAAGTAGCTTTGATGTGAACCATTTCACTATACGAGGGCACTTTTTACATGTAATCACATATACATGATATAATCATATGTGGTGGTACATAGTACTTAGGCAAGTTAGCATTTTACATGTAACTCTAACTTCATTCTTACTTCTAATGGTTGTTCATATTATTAATAGTGAGCTCTTCCAGTCATCCAGTTTTGCTTACTGTGACCCCCTTCTCCGCTCCTGTATGTGCTTCTATCCGTGATCATTCACTCTCTCACATAACTAGCATAAAGAACGGACTTCTTTATCGCAAGCTTACTCCTCCCATTTCATTTTCAGGAAGATATTAAGAATAAGGTTATTCACAAGGCCTTAAATACAGTTATCCATTTGTTTTAAATACAGTTATCCATTTGTGTTTGCATACATGTTCATTTTATACATCCATTATTCTTCTCTCACTCCCTATCCTCTCTTGGTCTGTCCTTCACCTAAGAATCAGCAACAGTTCTGTTTGGGCCAAACCGAGCCAGTTAAATGGCTTAGCCGGTTCAGTTCAGTTTGGTTCAGGTTCGGAGATTTGTAAACAGTTTGATTGGGTTTAGTTTTGATTGGCTTGGGGGTTCAAGGGTTTAAGTTTAAAAAAAATTAATAAGCATTTACTGAAAAATTAAAATTGAGGAGTACAATCACCAATAATTCACTTTGAGCCGACAATCAAACTGAGAATCCTTGGCATACAATTTGTAAATCTTGTGAACCATTGGGTTGAGCTCGAAAATCCCTCAAATTTTTTTGGTTTAAAGGTTTCAAGGTTTGGTTTGGTGTGTAAGATTCAAAAGTTTTAAATTATTTGAGTTTGCGACTCCTGGACCAAATTGTGGTCAATTACTACCTTCATCCTCATCTTCATTCTCCTCTCCACTCTCATTTAAATGATCATCTTTCATTAGTTACATAAGTAGTGTTCGAAATCTATAGCACATAGTGCAGAAGAATTAGGGTTCTCTTCTGTGTCTCTCTTCTTCCATGTCCTATGTTACACCACCCCATGAAGGGAGAGCCACCAATTGTATCTTTCCCTTCAACATATTTGTACACAAGCCTTTTAAATATAGAATCATAGTTAGAATGGTGCATACCTTCTCTGGCGATATGTGCAGAAGAACTGAGCAAATGCCAAAAGGCTCGGATCGGCGGAGAATGTGCTCACTAACTTGTCTACCTCTTTGTCTCCATCACTATCATCCTTCAAGTTCTGAAAGAATAAAGATATAAATCTACTTACTTTTCAAAAACCCCATATGAAAAAAAAGACTAAGTGGTTTGTGACCATCTTACCTTTTGCAATGTACGAGAAAGAAGCGAACGCCTCCCTATTGGATCATCACCATATGTTCTTGACGCAACCTTACGCTTCACAAGAATTACACCCTTTGGAAAGGGATGACTCATGTCAGTAGAGTGCCACCATGGTGAATCTGTCAAGTAAGATTAGAATGTCATTATCAGGATAAAAACTGAAACTTCTGTCAAATCCTTAACTTTTTTGCTCACCACAAGGAGACAGCCTTATATCCTGAGGCCAATAACGTGGTCCACAAATACGAACACGTTTAAGCTGGAAAGGGCAATGTTATATGTTGAATTAAGAAATGTACAAGTGTTCAAGAATTGGAAAATGAAAGAAAACCGTACCAGGCAACGTTCTGGCAAAAGACAAGGAGAAACTTGGCAAAATGTAGTTTCAGAATGTGACAAGGTCTCTTGCATTGTTATTTCAAGCGGTGCATATACTGGAAGACCTGTGTCAACATCAATTGTCTGGATACACCGTGGCTCTGTGGCCAGGACATAAAGGTGCCGAAAAGCCTATATATGGAAAAAATAACCTTTTATACAAAAATTTGTCATACAAGTTCATAAATTAGCAGATACAAGTCTTTGGTACCATTGATAATGATACAAGTATGTTTTAGACTGAGAGAAATATGAGTACTTTCTTACCATATTTTTCTTTCTTTTAGACAAAAACGGGATGCATATTAATAGAGTCACATTTAAATTATTACAAGCACACTTGGGAAGTTCAAAATGAAGGAACCTGCAGATGACATCGATGATCATTTGGAGCTGTTGGAAATCGGGGATATAATGCAATAAGTAGAGCTGCAACTGCATTATTATTTGTTGAAAAGGTTGCAGTACCACCTCCTAAGAATAGGAATCCAATAGCCATGCTGATCTGAGAATCAACCAGTGCTTTTGAGCTTTTCAAATGAAAAAATTATATGAAACAAAGCCACGGAAAAGTCAATATAAACCTAAATGACAATACTGCACATCAGGTTGGAAACAAAACACAGCTTAGTTGGTGGGACTTACAGCTGTATGATTTCCATAACTGATTGCACCATCAACATCATTTCTTCTTCGTAAGTATCGAAGGAGCTTAAACGTACCTACATGACCAGTACCTGCCATTACCTGTAAAAATATAATGTCAGATATTGTTCCAAGTGATCCCCATAAGTGCAAGTTTTCTTCATAATAGTTTCAAAAAGTTGGCAGTAGGATCCCATTACCACGCTGAGAGATAAGATAGTAACATTCAAGCATGTTTCTAATGTGCCACGATCAACATAAGAGGATCTGCCATTTGGACCAATTGTACCTCCTAGGACAGCAGCGGACCTTTTCTGTCGTGATGAATGAGATATATAAATGAGTGAGATACTACTACAAGCTCTTGCATTCTACAAAATGTTTACAACAAAGATTGGAATTCATCTTTGAACATAGAAAAGCTCTGTATAGGACCTCTTTAAGAAAATAAAGGGCATAACGATACAGTAATTCCTGAGCATCAGCGCTTGCAGTCCCAGCAAACCTTAAACCTGAGAAAACAAAACACAAAAATTAGTATCTTGCTTAGAGCTTAGTCTATCATTTAATAATAAAGCTCATAAACACATGGAATCATACCAATAGACAAGCATGCTCCTGCTAGAACATTCACATGTGCTTGTGCTAGGGCTTCCATGTCTACATCCCCAGCAGGAAGTTCAGAATCTTCTTTATCCTTTGATGACATGGCAAGATAATCCTTTATTATTGCAGGTATTTGTGCTTGAACCCACTCCTCTGTTGCCTGAACACTATTTCCGAACATGTTTATTTGATGGTAGATATATATTGGGAACCAATTTATGACAAAACTCAGTCATGAGGTATGTTACCTATCCCATAAGATCAAATTGCGTGCAACAACACGGATAAGTATGAAGTCCGGGCGAACATATTCCAGTGCGAAATGAGTGTCAGGTGTTGCAAGTCGAGCAGCCACTTCCTGGTTATTGGTCTGCCATTCAATCCATATAAATACTATTTTGCTTTCTCTGGAGAAATCAAGCCATTTAGAAGTTCAGGAATTCAGACATCACCTTCAAAAACATCAGACCAAGTGCAAGGGTTGCTCCGGGTGCTGTGACATCAAGGTTCACTATTGAACCTTCCATGACCTGCAAAAATATAAAAGTATCAAAACAGTACACAACCAAAGCAAATGGCAGAAGTCTTGGTAGGCAAACATCTAGTGTCCAACATCTAAAAGTAGATATTACAAGAATCCAGGTTTTCCCTTTCGAATACTTTTACAAGTTTAGAGAGATACCTGCCCATTATTTTGATAGAGATCGTCGACGTTCTTAGCATTATTCACAAAACTATTGAATAATCCATCATGCTTATAGTGGCATCCCTGCTACAAAATCAATTTTAAAATGCATAATAACATTAGGGACATTAGCAATCATAACATACTTTACTTCAATACAACTTCACAGTATCCTCCATGGCCATGATTTTCAGTCATTGTAGTTTTCCAAAAAGAGTAAAATGATGTACATAAAATTTATAACATAGAATATTTGCAAATACATTCATATAAATTTGAACATGCTATATACTAGCTAAACTCGATAACCATATTGTTGGACACGGAAGAGTACCTACGTATCGAGGTTCAAAATCAAGACATGTGAACAGCATCTCCATTGTATAACACGTCGCAAAGAGGCTGACAGTATGTGTTGGTTTAGGGTTTAGGGGGCAAATCAATAGAGGGCCCCAAAAGATACAATACAAGAAAATGAAAAGCAGGGGGCACCTGGCTAGTGCCCCACAGTTGCATAAGGCACCAAGAATGCACATTCCTTGAGTTCTAGTAAGAAAATCCCCAAGCATGGTTGGTTCTCAAATTCCATTACCTTGCATACAGGACTGAAGCCTTGCTTGAAGAGGCAACTGGTATCTCCCCCTTATTTCATAAAAAACAGCACAATCACAAACATAGAATTCTTCCAATCCCACTCCCTGATGACACAAATCTTCTAGAGGTATTCATGCATATTTGACTACCTCAAATCTTTACCTTATTTGAAGACGTTCGCAACTGCCCTATCACATTATGCAGCGCATACAATAGATGTATGTCCATATAAGAGGGCCTCATGATGAATTCATCCTCCAATGTGTGCAAAATGTGTCTTATAGTGTACTATCCTCCTACCAAGTGATCCATGTTATTTTGTTTTACATCTTGATAATATCAGTTCAGATCACTCTATTGTTTTCCACTTTGGTCATGTTTAAATGGGGACAATCCAAGCTATATTGGTGTAGGGGTAGTGGATTAATGTTTATGCCATGTGACTCTTAACCATTATTGCCTTTCAGCACACCAACAATGAATATCTCCATGTTCAGCAAGTTGTTCTGACAACATAAGTACCAATATTAAGTACCTTTGTTTAAGGAACTCCCAAAGCCATTGGATATTGGTCATTAACCAAAATAATGCCTCGGTGATTAATGGGGCATGCCCCATCTCTGCTCAGATTATTTTGTTTTCAAAGTTGATAACATCAATTTGGATCACTCTATTCTTTTCCACTTTGGTCATGTTTAGATAGGACAATCCAAGCTATGTTGGAACAGGGGTAGTGCATTTATGCTTATACCACGTAATTCAAACCATTGTTGTGTTTCAGCATACCAACAATGATTATTTCCATGTTCAGCAAATTGTTTGGATGACATAAGTGCCAATCTTGTCTATATAGAGACCAAAGAGAGTAGGTGATAGTAGAGTATACAAAAAAAGCCTACCCTAATCTCTTCTCACACTACGTAGTGTTCAGAATTTGACTTCATTTTCCTGGAATAAAGATCATGAATGAAGCCTGAAAAGATTCATTTTTGCAGGCATATAAAAATAGAGTATGGATGAGGATAGCTTAGAGAGCAGCTAAATTTGATAGAAGTATTGTAAGCCATTTGCTTACCCAGCTGTGTTTCTTATCAACTGCAATAATATGAGCATCTAAGATGGAAGACATCTGCTAGTTCATCTAACTCGATCTGTATGCACACACTTACGATTTGAATCGAAAAATCAATTTGGGTAACTTTATTTTTGAAAGCATGTATATTTAGATTTCCGCTTACCTCACCAGGCTCCGACCCACCAGCCATATAATAGAGCAAGTGCTCTTCAATTGAAAGATCAGCTAACCCCCAAGCATTTTTTCCCTTTCCTGCAATAGAAAAGTGATCAAAATATGCTTTCTAAAAAAAACCATATTATATGCCAAAACAAAACATGTTTACCTAATGTCACTAAACCCAATGCCAAACCTGCCGCAAGAGCATAGCCTTCTCTCTCAAGAACATTATCACTGCCAGGTTTACGGCCAATTTCTGCCTGTTACATAAAAAAAGAGCAAGAACAAATTTATTTCAAAAAAGTCAATAAGGATTTGATTAGCCTCAATGCTAGGCAGAGATTCCATAGGGTACTGGCTTATTGCCATTGCAATCTAAACATCAGTTTCAATGCAATTGCAGTGCCACAAGGAGGAAAATTGTGTTCCCTCCTTAGGACTTGGATAAATACTACCCTATATCAAGAATTGTCACAGTTTTTTCATGACATTCAATCCACACCACTACATGCTGATGGAGGTACTACCTCTTGCATGCAGCTCTATTTAGTGTCCACTCCCAATAGATCTCTACTCCATATATTATACATGATTTCTTTAGCTTCAGTAATCACTTTTGTACCCCAAGCTTTTTGGTTTAGTATTTCTCAGGTCCTTAGATACATGCTCTACAATTTTCATTTATGGGTTTTTGACATAGTGCTTTAACATTTGCATTGTGCATACATTGCAATATATAATTCAACTGACATGTAACACACAATTCAGTCATTCAATATAAGTATACCAGTTTCTTTCGAATTGAGGGAGATGTTAGAAAGCATATTTGTAAGAAACCCACAGTTTCCTACCTTTTCAAATGCATATGAAACATGAACGAAGCCCATTTCCTCTGGTTTCCATGAACAATGCTAAGAATGCTACTCTCTAGCATCAAAACAGAAGGATACCTTCTCACATGCAGACTAAGGTACAAATTTCATGACAAAAGTGGTGCCGATGCAAGTATCATCCTTGTCATGTATTATTTAGTCATGGTTGATCCACTTTTGGTCTTCCATTTGTTCTTCACTGAATTGTATTCTTCTCACCTATATCTTTTCTGAATTGCTTAATGCCTATCTACTTTCAATTATGCTTGATAATCAATGTTCTAGTGAAAACATTAATTCAAGATACTGAGTGAACGATAGTTACTTTGCTTTTACAAAGTTTTGGGTGCATCCAGGTGTCTTTAGAGACTATAACTTAAGGATACCACCAGAAAAAATAGTATGCGCCAGAAACCACATTTTTCATTGGACAAAGGGGGTCATTTTACAGTATTCAACATAAATCCACAAGAATTGGAAACTTACTAGCAATATTTCTGTTGTCAACCGATGTGCGGACCCTTGATAAAGCATTCCTACAGCCATTAGAGCTGCAGACTGGTACAAAAAAAAAGCAGTATATAGTTTATTTTGCACAGTTCTGATGGATTCTCAAGCTTAATTGACATGTGCACTTTGAAAAATAAATTAAATCAAAATTCCAAATGAATACCTTGAATTTGTGTAAAAAAATCATCTTTATCCAATTTCTTATATGAAAGAAAACAGAAAATTCATAAAATAAAAAATAGCACACTAAACACAGTACAAGCATGCATTATTCTAACTTCTAAGATAAGATTCTATTTCAAACAAGAGAGTGCTAATCATAAAATAAAAAATAGCACACTAAACACAGTGCAAGCGTGCATAAATAAAATGTAAATAGTGAATATTGAATATCCGTAGCTCACCCATCACAAGGCACTGTTCTAATTTCTGAGTAGTGCTTTAAATACAGTACAAGCGCACATAACTCAAATGTAAATGGAGAATATCCGTAGCTCACCCATCACTAGTCACTGAGGCTGAAACTTCTTATTTTGCTATAACAAACCCTCAGTAAACAATTTATGCTTTCAAGTGGCAGCAAACAATCAACTAATGTTGACAATAGATAAGTATATAAATGACATAGACTTTACCTGCATTAATGTCGGAAGCTCTAACTCTGGGAAGGAAGGAGGGTGCCGTGCAGGAATATGGAGATAAAGTATCTGCAGTAAGGAAATGAAGAAAGAAAGATATATTAATGTCTTAAAACATGGCAAAATGGTCCATAAAACCAAACAAGATATTTACATCTTAAATGTTGTCTCGTTTTTTAGAACAATAAAACAAAATATGTGTAACTACGAAAGAAAGAAAGATACATTGACGCCTTTTAAGGGGCAAAAATGGAATATAGGACGAAACAAGAGATTGCATCTTAAAATGTTGTCTCATCTTCAAGAAACAACCAAAATAAATAAGAGAAAACCACATATACATAATCAACCTATGCCTGCAAACTATTTGGCTATGCATTCAAAGATAAAATGGTCTTCATTAAGGATGCACCATACAACTATATTAGCCAACACCAAGAATGATCGACATATATGCATTCAATATATAAGGAAAATCATTTTCAAAGACATACAGCAGTGAATTATTTCACTACATATGGATAGAGCAACCAATTAGTATTATACCATATACGAGCAGATGGCAATGCTTTAAAGAATAAACTGAAGTAATAAAGGAGTTTTGAGAATAGCCTTTGAGATTGCAGGATCCATCGTTCCCCTATAAGCTGCAGCCATCCCGAGCAATATGCCAACAGTAGTTGCTTCATGCTCCTGGAATGAAAAACAGGAGTCAACAAATAAATTTAGATCACTGGATATCAATCTATACCACTGGTTACCAACCTGTGAAAGATATCGATATACATCTGTTGCAGCAAGAACTCTTAGATGACCCTGAAGACCTAGAGACATGAGCAAGCCAGCATGTGCAAAGCTTGGTTCCTCTGGTCTGTTATACACAATCCATGTTCGGGTAATCTTATCCTGAAAAATAATAAAACGTTAGAAAGAGATATCTTGATGGATTCCAATTTGATATTCTGAACAATTAGAATTCACCTGACATGGAGCTAATCTCAATCCAGCAGCAACACCATTATGAAATTCTGGCCATAATGTTAGGTCAGACAAATTCCCTGTGCTAGAATCTAAGTTAACCTACATATATAGCACAAATAATAGACTCTTACTCAAACAATATAATCAGGAAAAGCAAACACAGTTCACATCAGTTTTTATCAAGTTGGACAAAAATAGATGTGTCTAATCATTGATGAACATATTCATTTTTAAACTTATCATGAATGCCAACATACTTTTTACAACAGCTTTTTTTATCACTACAAGAAGGCCTTATGTAATGAGAAATCACAAAACTCACAGAGGTTACCAAGAGGATCAGAATTTTCGCTAATTACAAGCAGCTAAATAAATGCTAAACATTCTCTTTAATAATTGTTAAGAAATTCTAGGCAATGATCTGGTGAGGCAATTCTAGGGCAGTTGCACCTGTTCCACAACTCACTGGGGAAGATAGTATAATTTCGAGCCCAAGTCTAGTGAATAACTATACAACTTATACAAAAAGGCTTCTAAGTATGACATTTGTTCAGTGGTAATTGTTATCCTCCATGTGGCTGGTTGGAGTGAGGAATAAGGTTCAGAACTCAATATGATTTTGTTTCCAGTACATTCTGCGCAATTACCTACAACATGTATGCATCACAAGCAGTCAACAAGCCAAATGCCTAACCATTGCCCAAATGCTGAACAGAATTGCGTTGTGGTTAATTTCATATGAACATATCATGTTATTCATGAACTTCACGTTGTATACATACAGTAGCATCATGCTGTGAAGGAAGCCGTCCAGCCAATATTAACTTTGGAATAGTTAGCACCTGACACAAGACAGAAAAGAAATTATGGTTTGAAAGCTCACTTTGAGATGACATGAATGCACACTCCAAGTTATAACATTCAGTCAATACCTCTGTAAGAACTGTCCGCATAGTTGCTAGAGTAAAAGCTCCACGACCAAATGATAATGCAGTTGTCCTCTGAGCAAGCTGCCATAGTTGTGCCTGAACAATAGTACATGATACTTGAATAGCTATGAGCGCGATAAAGAGAGAGAATCAAGAGGCATAACTAGGCTAAACAATGTAAACCACTAAATTTAGACAACAATTTTCCTTATGAGAAGACAATCTCATAGACCTCATCAATCAGGATTAAGAAACATGACAGACACATACCTGCTGCTGTGCAACAATATCCGGATCACTAACATCAGGCGGGTTTGCCATGCGAACTGCAACTGGTCTTGATGAGCACAATAGACGTCTAACCTGAATAATACATCCCATTGTCATTACACTAGCAGGAAGATTTGATCATTTTCATGAAATTGATTTGCAAACAATTTTCCAACCTTTTCTTACAACAGGATTAACCAAATACCCAATGTTATGATTAGCCAGATACACAAGCACACAGACATCCATGTAGATAAAAACCACATTCTACTCTAGATGAGACGACATTTTAAGATGTAATCTCTTGTTTATCTTACAGGCCATTTTGACCTCTTAAAATATGTTTATATATATATATATATATATATATATATATATATATATATTTCTAGGAATATTTAAGATACTGTCTTAGTGTGAACATCATAATCTTCAAGTTCAATCATGCAATCAATATAATTTAAAATTCATTTCTAGATAGAAATACCACATGGAGAACAAAATGTATCTCTCTATTCATTTCTATAAACCTCTGTACAGTGAACATTCTGTACCTCATTCAGACGAAGGTCAGAGCCAAACCGAAGCTGGGCTGTCCCATTAAACAAGCTTTCCATGCCATCACTTATATTGTCCACAGTCGTGATGGATTCTGTGTTTGCATTCTCGTATGTATCAGTTTCAGATGAGAACAGAGATATTGGGCGTAAATGTAGCATATATGGTGCTGCCATTTGTGATACATTGACATGTGAATGCCTTTTATTGCACATAGAAGCCAAGTCTTCACGACCAACAAGAACAAATGCAGATTCAGGCCAATCTTGAGGAGGTGCTTCTCTGCAGTTGTTCAAAGCCTGTAGAAAGCATGGTTGACAAAATGGTATGATCAGTATTCATCATCTTTCTCATCACATGAAAAATACAAAATTATGGCATCCAGCTGAATGAATTGATGTAATTACATGGCGCAGAGGAAGAGAGACCCCTGCTGGCAAACGGTCAAGATCTGTCAGACCAAAGTTCTCTCCCACCATTGCTAGTACTAGTTTTTGCTCAGCGGTTTCAAAACTACCAGCAGCAATGTCAATATGTACTCCGCATGAGACAACTTTTGAAACAGCTTCACTGCAACAAAGTAACCCATAGAATCCAATAACCTTCCGAGAAAAATTTATACATGTAGCCTCTCTATTCATGTACAATGAGGGTAAGCTATCAGAAAAAGGAGAATTTTGTGCTCTCATGCAATTCGCCAGCCACTGGAATATGTTGAAAGGAACTTTTAGAGACTGCCAACTTCTATCACATTTACTCGCTTCAAAAAGTCCAAACAGATCAGGGAAATCTCGGGCATAATGATCCAGATAATTCCATTCACGCAAAGAAGCTGCTATATGACCTAGCAAAGATCCAAGAGTGTGCAATTCCCTGCTTAACCAAAAACCTTACTAGTTATTAAGAAATCAACCCAATCGACAAATTAATAGAGAAAACAAATTTCAGTCCTTTTTTTTAAAACTTTACCTCCAATGCAGACAATCTAATTTGTGATCTTCATATACTATGTGTAGAAGCATTAGTATTTCACCCAGCATACTAGCATATTCTGTGCATTTCTCAGTAAGGCCTGCTCTGTGACCTCTAAAATATGAATCTGATTTTATTGGAATAGAAGGCAGAGAGAGTCCAGGAAACATGTTCCGGTTCTTTCTGTGCATGGTGCTATGTAATAAATACTCCCATGCAGGATATTCGGGAGCAGCCTCGAGAGGCTCAGCTGCACTATTTTTATTGCACCACAGCATCAAAATGTCAGTAAAAGAATCCCATTCTGAATCACGATTCCCACACACTCTGTTTTGCATATTGGCAGGACCATTCACTGATGAATTATTATGTGCCCATAGAGAAGAAAGAAACTGGTCATATAGAGAATTTTCCAATCCTTCGTCCAATGCTCTAAGGCATGACATAGTAAGGGCAGAAGCTGGTGGACAACTAACTGAACACCGATAAAGCTGCAATTAAAACACAATTTATGATTTTCAAACCATCAGGCAAATCTAACATGACAAACAAGGATTAAGATAGTTCAAAATCAAGACACTGGAGCTAGAATAAGCACCTGACCAGTAGAAGTTACTATATTCACCCGACCTTGAACAGGATCACAAAGGCCTATTACTTGGTCATTTGTAACAGGAGATTCAAGGTTTCCACCATCCACTGCTGATAGTCTCAATGCACTTCCAAAATTCCAGGGAAAACGAAGCTCACAAAGACAATACATTCCCCTCTGCAAGCAAACAACAAGTTTATACCCCCAAATGAGGCTCTCAACTTTAGTATGTATATGCAGATAGACAAACAAAATGGAATGAATTAATGCTATTGTCTGGCCCATAAAGCCAAACATCACAAAACATGTTTGGTGACTGTTATTCACAATTACATATGTTCAATTTGTTTAGTTTTACAAAGCTAGAATACAAAGACATTTTTCTTTAGCCACTTGCACTGACAAGTTACCATTAACAGTTAAAACCTTTCCTAGGTCTCATATGCCACAAGGATCCTTTCTTTCTTTCTTTGTTATTGACTTAGTTACTTGTTCAAGACTAGCAAAGAATGCATTATCTTTCTCCTGAAAGTACTTATGGGAAGAGATGGGTATGCCTCCAGCACTAGCCAGGAAACAAGACCACTTGTAGACTGGCAAGATGTTTTTCCAGACAAGAGCATTCGAAGATATTGCATTTGTTATTGTCTAGAACCCTCCAAGGTCTAAAGGGGAGTGGTGTATATTATCATAACAGACCACATGAAGAGATTGCCAGCATGAAGTATCATTCACTCCCGTACCATAACCCATGTTTGGGCAAGGAGTTTCCAACATTTTGATTGAAGTTGCAAACAACTCATTAATTCCAACATACTGGTAAAACACACAAACTCAAGTACAATTAACTATAAATGGTCTCGTTCTAGTCGGGTATTCTGTGGTGTATATTATCATAACAGACCACATGAAGAGATTGCCAGCATGAAGTATCATTCACTCCAGTACCATAACCCATTGGGCAAGGTGTTTCCAGCATTTTGGTTGAAGTTGCAAACAACTCATTAATGCCAACATACTGGTAAAACACACAAACTCAAGTACAATTAACTATAAATGGTCTAGTTCCGGTCGGGTATTCTAATGTATTGATAGGAATTTGGAAAGAAACATTAGAAACAAACCAGAACCCAGCCCAATGTTTATCTTGTAGCGAGATATTTCATATCAACACATTTGCAGTCATAACATTCAAGATCTACTCCCTGAGACGATTTCCCTGGAACCCATGTAAGATTCCAAAAATGAATATCCTTAATTGATTTCTATAAAATAAACAATCCCTTGTTCAGGATTACTTATGAGTTGATCATGAATTCGTTTAACCAGATTGTGAGATCTTTAACTGAACTGAGGAAACATACATTTGAAACTAATTTCATTAGGAAGTAACCAAAAATTTAAAAACTCAACATTGGTTTGGTATCACTCCATTTCCAGACAGCAAAATTAAATCTTCAAATAAACAATCCCATACATGAAGCTGTCTGTACATGGCAGGACATAGAACTTAAAAACCCATATATCTTCTTTTAATGCCGTTTTGAAAATGAACTGCACCATTACATGATGGGGATCAGATGATGTACGTGTAAATAAAGGTTTCCCTCAGCTGTCAAAATTATCAGGTCGAACTGTTTATGTGATTGCCGTAGCCTACATCACCATAAACACATCCAGCATTAGCACTGGTTAAGGTTTAGCTGCAGAAGGACATTCAATAAAAATGTGTTCATAATACCAGGGTCGTGTAGCAATAATAGGCGCGGCTGCAATTGCAGAAATATTCCATGTCAAGCTTCCCTCTAAATTTGTCATCTCCCCCCTAACAAGCCTAAATGCAGAGAGATTTTGCAGCACTTTCGTCAAGAAGCAGAGGATTGGCACACCATCACTATCTGTAGCCAAGAAAACCTGTAGCAAAAAGTAAAATGCATCAGAAAAGAACCTATAAATATCTATTCCTTGCTAGTTGAAAACAGACAAACGCATAGGTACCTGATCTGCAACAAGTTTACCACCCTCACCCTGCCATAGACGCTCTAGGCAGACAGTAGCACCACTATTGAAAGAATGTAGTTCCACTAGTTTCTTGCTCTCAAATGAAAACTCGCCTTTAGCTTGAACCAATTTCACATGCCATATTGAATGTTGTAATTTCACTGGTAGATAAAATGGCATGTCATTAATTTTACTGGTGATACACATGATAATAAAATATTACAGGTTCGTGCACAGTAAATACTGCAAAATCAATATTGTAAAACGAGCTTTTACTTCGTTGGCAACAGTATGATAGTTCTCCGAGTAACAAGACAATAAATAAAAAAATTCTCAATAAGATAAAGCTAGCAAAACAAAACAAAAAAATTCAGGAGAATGGAACTATTATGGGGATAATTCAAGTCATAATTCCTAGTGGAAATTTTTATAAAGCTAATCATTGTTTCACATGCAATGAAACCATTCTCAACCACTGACGATGGAGCAACATGTAGCTCTTCCAAAGCACTTTCACTGCAGTTTCTGGGTACAATATGACAGATTAGGTACAATTGATGCATGATGAAGAGGAAGGCCATATAAACATTTGACCAACAAGAAGTAATGGTATGCTATTCACCTTATACACACGAACTCAAGGAATTGATGATGCTGAAATTGTTTTTTTGCAGATTGCAACAGAGAATAGATAAAATAGTTGACACAAAAATCAAAAGAGATATAATTAATCTGCAGAAGATTTAGCAGATCTGACAGGCATTAAACTTCATAGTTCCATAAATCCCAGTTGCGTGGATGCGACACTCAGATTGGAGAAACAATAATACACACTGTTTAACAAAAATAGATGACAATAAATGCATGGTCATTATAGCAAAAATAAATCTAGGTGCTGGTTCTGCAATCTGAAGGTGATAAGTACTATTTTCTGACATATTATAGGAGCTACCCCACCTATGTTGATGGGAATAAAAACGGGGTTTTAGAAAAGGTAATACCTCTTCCCATCCAGCAGGTTATATTGACTATATTCTCAAAGGCTATCATATATACGATGCCTTTCTGTGAGCATGCTTATACTTATGTCACAATTTCCCTAGAGGACAGTGGTAAAAATTTATACACTTTCAATTTGTAATATTATCTTGATGTCAGTAACTGCAATATATGCTGTATTGCCTCCTTTTCTTTAGTCGCGAAAAGGAAAGGCATCACAAAGAATCTCCAGAAGACATAGCTTTATTTTATATTTACCATAATAGTCTATTTTATGTCATTATTATATCATACAGTAGTTCAGGAATAAGTTTAATCTCTGAGGGATCATTAGAAGATCTGGCATACCATTGTGATAAGATACAACATAAGGCACGTCACTGCTAGTCCAAATAATTTGCTCTTCTGAACCAATATTACCACATAAAACGCTACCTTCCTCCACTTGCAATGCCTGTATGATTAGTAAATATTTATAAGACATCACGAGAATAACTAAGCATAGAAAAAATGAATAGTCTCTCCAAAATTGCAAAACGAGATCAACAATTAATTGCTTGCTAACAAAAACAATAGCCACAACAAGTATCCACCCATTCATGCATGCATGAATATCTTTGCATAAGTGAAAAATATTTTTCTATTGATGAGTAATAATTATACCAACAGGATAAAATTCCATAAACACTGCAAGAAACAACAGCAAATACTTTTGACAGCACATTATTGATCTCATTTCACTTCAACTGGAACTTAATGCTAGATGGTGGAACATCAACTGCCTTCTTACCCTCCAAATAGATTAATTGAGGATCTCATATTCAATTATCATGGTTTGACATTGGAAATGTCCCTAAAGACTTCCTTGGTGTATCATCCCTTGCAATAGGAACCAATTCTGGTTTGTTGTTTGCTTGCATCGCAAAAGGAAAGATTGTGTTAGCCATTTGTGTGCATACGCATAAGATTTATTTTGGTCTTTTATTTTCTCCTGTTAACTTTGTCCTTAGGGGGGTTTCCTTTATTTCTTTACTTTTTTTCTGCTCTCCTTTCCAAGAATTCTAAGATTCAACTATTACTTGGCCTTATGATGCTATAGCAAGCATCAATCACCAAAGATGTGTGACTTTGCAAGAAAAGAATCAAAGTTCCCAGATAATTTTTGTTCTTTTCCTCCCCATCACTCCTAATGCTAGAAGTCAACCCCGGGATGCACAAATGGGCTTCAGACCAGGACATAACAAAGGGGTTACAATTGATCGGGCCTCGGCCCCATGGACCACGATCTCAACACCCTTGTCATCAACAGATAAAAGCCATTATCTCCCGCCATCGTAGGTGCTTCCCTTGCTTCAGAGACATTTCCATTCTGGATCGACCTATGCTAGAGATCTTTCGAAGACAAAAGCTACAATATACCTAACTTGAGGATCTCACATGTGCCAAAAACCAGATTCCCTCATTAATTTTCTTTTCATGTTATTTACTTTTATATTTACTGTGTAATATTTATTTTATTTTGATTTGTTCTCAAAGACGAGACAACACTTAAGATGTAATCTCTTATTTGGTCTTATAGGCCATTTTGGTCTCTTAAAAGACGTTAATATATCTTTCTTTCTTTCTTCCTAGGGAATAAAAAGAGGGGATCTTAGGGAGTTATATATTGCACTTTGCTACTTTCCACCTGCCTACTCAAGGTTTGCACCTCTAGGTGAATCACCATATCTACCACTATATGATGATATCAGAAGATTTGCTACTATGGGGGACATAATACTATTAGGAGATTTTAATGCACAAACCAAGGATGAACAAACAACTATGTTTAACACCAACGAGGCTGTTCATGGAGAAGTTATGGCGGAAGAGGTTGGTCTAAAGCGACAAGCTCAAGATATGAGTGCTATAACTGAATATGGAAAATACTTTCTACTCTTGGGAAGCACGCATGGATTTGTGATAATAATGGCTTGTCATAGTGGCCTGGATAAGATGCTTTGACATGTTGGAACCCAAAAGGGGGTGCAAGCATAGTCGATTATCTAATGGGATCTCCATCTCTTAAACCTGAAATAATAAAGGCTTGTCACAGTGGCCTGGATCAGATGCTTTGACATGTTGGAACCCAAAAAGGGGTGCAAGCATAGTCGATTATCTAATGGGATCTCCATCTCTGGCTTGGTAGCTGATCATGCATATCTACGCTTCGAGGTAAGGGATGGATGCACAAAGGATGTATATGCTAAGGAGAGTGGTCTGGCTAAGTATCTATTTACTCACGAGACAATTGATGTGTATAGTTGTGGTGTATACAATGGCATGCTAGATTTGGATCCTTTCGCACCCCTTGAAGAACTTACCCAAGGATTACCAAATCATTGCATAAAGCAACCACAAATGCTTCCCTCACACAGCGGCCAATCCCCCCAAACTCGGTAGAGTAATACAAAATAGTTGGTATGATGAGGAATGTCGGGATACAAGGAGATGCTTGCAACGTGATGTAACTCGGGGCATTTATACACACAACCAAGCGAGAGCAACCTTCCAACGCCTCGTAAGGAAGAAGAAGAGATTGTATTTGGCTAAATTTGAAGATCATTTGTATCGCTTGTTTCTAGGACAAGAGAGTAAAAGAGCATGGAAAATGTTTAATGAGAGGCAACCCAACACACAACTGACCTCACCTCAGGTGTGGCACGAATATGCAAAGGTTCTATATGATATCCCAGGGCAACCTCCTCTTCCCCACCCGAATGCCTCACGCCCACATGAATCAACCTTCTTTACACCACAAAATGTTAGAAATGCCATTGATCGGCTACAATTTGGGAAGGCCCAAGATCATGATGGATTGGTGGGTGAGCACTTTATCTATGCTCGTGACACCTTGCTCCCATTGCTAGCACACATCTTTAATAGAGCCATGTGTGAAGGTTTCCCTACTAGATGGACTCAGCATACCATTGTGCCAATTCTCAAGACTGGAGACCCCATGATTCCAAGCAACTATAGGACAATCATGATTGGCCATTACTTGGCTAAATTATATGGCTTGATTCTAGAATCCGAATTGAGTATATGGGCAGAGCATAATGGCTACCGTTCAATTGGACAGGTAGGCTTTCGGAAGGGGTTCACAACTTTGGATCACATATTCACCCTCCGAGCCCTTATTGAGGAGGGCAGAGCCCACAACAAGAGGATTTATTGCTGCTTTGTGGATTTCCGAAAAGCCTTTGACACTGTGCAATACACACGCTCCTACACATGCTCCTACACATACCTAGGAGTAACATTTACAGGACCTAGGTTCTCCTTATAGGAGGCTGCTTGTGCCCGACTTTCTCATGGATATGCAGCCCTTGGTGCCCTCGAGAGAATGTGCACATCTGCAGTTCCAAGAGCCACAGACTAAGCTATGGTTATTTGATGCACTTGTCACACCAACTCTTCTCTATGGAGTAGAAACATGGGGACCGAGTCTTAACAAGGCAAATCATTGGAAAGATTTAGAGAGACCTTTAGTGTCAATGATTGCTCGCATGATAAGGAGCAAAGCATCGGTGCCCCACGATATAATCCGGGCAGAGATGGGAGCAGCACCTATAATAACCGGGCATTGTTCCGATCAGTGACATTTATCCAACGTCTTTGGGAGCTCCCTAAACGAAGGTACCCAAGGTTGGCACTTCTGTCATCAAGACAACTGGCTGAAAATGGAGACACTCATTGTTAGTATGCTGAAATGTGGCAATGGTTCGAGTCACATGGCATGAGTATAAATGCACTACCCCTGTTCCAATATAGCTTGGACTGTCCCCATCTAAATATGACCAAAGTGGAAAAGAATAGAGTGATCCGAACTGATATTATTAACTTGGAAAAGAAGATAGCATGGATCAACCCCAGCATACCACTTGGTACAACAATGGCCCACAATAAGACACACTTCTTACATACATCGTAGGATGGATTTGTCATCAGGCCACCTTATATGGACATACATCTATCCTATGCGTTGCGTAGTGTGATAGGGCAACTACGAACTTCATCACATCAGTTACAGATTGAGGTAGGCAAATATACACGACTACCTCTAGAAGAGAGAATTTGCCAATTGTGTCATCAAGGAGTGGAATCTGAAGAACACTATGTTTGTCATTGTAGCGTCTTTTATGAAATCGGAGGGAGATACCATTGCCTCTTTAAACAAGGCTTTGGCCCACTACGCAAGGTAATGGAATATGAGGACCAACGATGCCTAAGACTTTTCTCGCTAGAGCTCAAGAGACATCGGGAAAAGTTGTTGAAGAATACAACCACACAAGCTCATCCACAAAGAACAATCACAACTTTCTTTAGCCCAATCACTCCTACTAATGCTACAAGTCAATCACAGGATACACAAATGGGCTCCAAACCAGGACATAACAAAGGGGTTACAATTGATCGAGCAATGGCAATTTGTTGTGCACGTAGGCCCCAGTCCCATGGACCACGCCATGGACCACGACCTTGACACCCTTGTCATCAACAGATAAAACCCATTATCTCCCGCCATCATAGGTGCTTCCCTCGCTTAAAAGACATTTCCATTCTAGATTGACCTATGCTAGAGATCTTTCGAAGACAAAAGCTACAATATACCTTACTTGAGAATCTCAATGTGCCAAAAACCAGATTCCCTCGTTTCTTTTCTTTTCATCTTATTTACTTAAATATTTACTGTGTAATATTTATTTTATTTTGATTTGTTCTCAAAGACTCAACACTTAAGGTGTAATCTCTTATTTGGTCTTATAGGCCATTTTGGCCTCTTCATAGACATTAATATATCTTTCTTTCTTCCTTCAGTAATACATTATACCATTGGTGAGGTGAAAAGCCACAAGAAGATAGTGAGAAAGAAAAAGATATATTAACGTCTTTTAAGAGGCCAAAATGGCCTATAATACCAAACAATAGTTAGAATCATGGAAAGAATGCCAAGATTTGTCTGCACTGCAAATTACAATACTTCTATTTTCCAATAATATAGAGTTCTTCTATATATTTTGGCCCCAATGCTTGATTTAGTATATAATATATCCAGCATCAAATTATTAAAGCAATTACTACAGCATCCAGTTATTATCAACGAGAATTGAAATGTCTTTAATTGCACATGCAATGGGTAAGTAGAGGCTTTCTGTTATTCTGATTTTCCTTTAGAGTTTCAGTATGAGATGCCGTATCAGCTGACATTGGATTATTTTTCCTGAATATGGAAGGGAGTGCTCTAAGTGAAAGAAGCAGGCTGGATTCAAATTTACAGCTTCCATGGCAAATAGCTTGAGTGTTGTTCCTTGGGGTAATAAACCATATGCTGTCGTTTTAGTAGCACAATTGTATCACTTAAACTTCAATGTGCTCGAAGTTATTGATAGCAGCAAAATAAAAAATGAGATGTGGAGATACATAAGAAAAGTGAATGAAATCTTAGCAAATAGCAAAAAGAAAATAGGAACATTTAGATATAACTGCCACACATTATGTAATGAAATAGAATAGGGTAACAAGAACAGAGAAATGAAAGTAATTCGTAACCTGAGGCTCCTCAAGGGGATGCTGCAGAGCAAAATGTGTGAAATTGAGATTATTTACTGGTATACTGGAATGGAGCAATGAATTCTGACCCACTCTGCATTCATTGGCAAGGTTCATTTTATTCCAGGATAATACATTTCCTATCGATCCACTCTGGAGCAGAAGCCCAAAAGGTACAGGCCATAATGATTCCATCGCATGAGGTAGTGGTACAATGGTCATCTCACCTTTGTAATCCATCAACGTTTCATATTACAATATATTAAGAACAAATGTTCTTTTAACGAGAAAGTTCAAGCATATCAATCATCAATAATGTGAAATCAAGCTGAGAAAGGAGAAACAGCTTACCTGCTGGTGTGAAGGTTGCTAAACATTCAGAATACAGAATGCACAATAATGGCTCCATGATAGAATCAAATCGGCACCAAGAAGCCTGCTAGATTCAATCTCATAGTCAAATAAAACCAGAATTTTACTTACATAAATAACCATCAAGTTTTATATCGCAATGGCCCTCACAACATTCAAATTGCATTCAATGTGTTTATGCCGAAAAAGAAAGATAGTTACAGCTTTTATGATGCTAAAATGGGCAATAAGAGTAAAAAAGAGACTACACTTTACAATGTTTTCTCATCTTTGAGAACAAACCAAAATAAACATAAGAAAACATAGGGTACTAAAGAATCTATATCCCTCTTATTTAATGACCTTGCATAGCAATGCAATGCCATATTTGACGAGGCAATAATATATCCTTCTCATTTCATAAGAAAAACCACAATTGCAGACAATGTTCTGATTCCATAGGTTTGCACGCATGTCTTTGTATCCCAATTTATAATTTATGCAAAGAGGTCAATCCAAAATGGAGAGATCTCCGAAGTGCAAGAAGCACCTTCGATGGTAGGAGATAATGGCATTTACCTATCAAGCAGGTGGTGTGATAATGGTTCACGAGGACAGGATCTACAAGTATGACAAATTGCTATTGCCTACTCTATTGTCACCTCTTTGCAATGTCTTAGTCAGGAGCTCACTGTTGTAGCCCTAAATTGACTTATAGCATAAGGAGTGATAGGGATAAAGAAAGTTGTGATTATTCTTTGTTTGTAAGCTTGTGTGGTTGTATTGTTGTCCTTCAACAACTTTTTTCCCTATGTCTCTTGAGTTCTAGAGAGAGAAAACCCATGCATAGTCACTCCTCATATTCCATTAACTTGCACATTGGGGTCAAAGCCTTGCTTACAGAGGCACTGGTATTCCCCTCTTATTTCATCAAAAGCAGCACAACGGCAAACATAGTGTTCTCCGGATTCCACTACTTTATGACACAATTGGCAAATTCTTTCTTCTAGATATATTCAAGCATATCTGCCTATCTCAATCTCTAATTGATATGAAGAAGTTCACAATTGTCCTATCACAGTACACAATGCATGGGATGGATGTATGTCCAAAAAAGAGGGCCACGTGATGAATCCATCATCCAATGTGTGTAAAAGGTATCTTATAGTGTGTCATCTTCCTATCACGGGATGTTGTGGGGCTGATCCATGTTCTTTTGTTTTCCAAGTTGATAGTATTAGTTCTGATCACTCTATTCCTTTCCATTTTGGTCATGTTTAGGTGGGAACAATCAAAGCTATGTTGGAACAGGGTAGGGCATTTATACGTACACCATGTTACTCCAATTGTTGTTGCATTTCAGCATACCAACAGTGATTATCTTCGTGTTTAACAAGTTGTTTCAATGACATAGCTTCAAAGTGCCAACCATGAGTGCCATTGTTAAGGGAGCCTCTAGATCGTTGGATACCAATCACTAATCGAAATAATGCCTCAATAATCCTCATTGCCTTTCCGCATACCA
The DNA here is from genome assembly GCF_043228905.1 of Azolla caroliniana. NCBI lineage: Eukaryota > Viridiplantae > Streptophyta > Polypodiopsida > Salviniales > Salviniaceae > Azolla > Azolla caroliniana. The sequence goes on along the minus strand of NW_028230447.1, from coordinate 20,981,642 downwards.
ACAGTGATTATCTCCACATTCAGCAAGTTGTTTCAATGACGTAACTTCAAAGTGCTAACCATGAGTGCCATCGTTAAGGGAGCTCCTAGAGTCGTCAGGATTACATCATGGGGCACTAATGCTTTGTTCCTTATCATGCAGGCAATCATTGAGACTAAAGGTCTTTCTAGATCTTTCCAGTGTTTTGCCTTGTTAAGACTTGGTCCCCAAGTTTCTACTCCATAAAGAAGAATTGGTGTGAAAAGTGTATCAAATAGCCAAATTTTAGTTTGCGACTCTTGGAACTGCAAATGTGCATGTTGCCTTTCAAAACCACCAAGGGTTGCATATCCATGAGTAACTCAAGCACAAGCATCCTTCATAATTATTTGTAGACAGATTGCTTGTATAGATGACTGCCATGTCCAAAGAGTTCGAAATGTTTGATGTCGATTGGGGTGATGCATATCACAGTGAAGGGAGGTATGGCACAATCCATTTTTTAACAATGTATTACCAGACTACAATGAACTTAGAGTAAGTCAAGCACAAGCATCCTCCCTATGAATGTTACTCCTAGGGATGTGTACAATCGTGTGTGCCACCTTTTCCTCACCCAATAAGAATTCTGCTTTTTGTTACCCATCCTTGAGTGGTGTTGAATACCATTACTTTAGTTATATCGTTTACCAACAAACCTTTGTCAATTTAAAATACTTTTAAGGCGTTGAGATGTTTTTGTTGTACCTCTGCATGTCAGAGATCAGCACAATATGATCAGCATATAGTAATATTTGTATGCCTTCTATGGCCCTAGACATGCTCCATGTAATGAGATGCCTCATCTATACATAGACCAAAGAGAGTGATGGAAATGGGTATCCTTGGTTTACTCCAATTGTGCAAGCCACCACCTCAGACGACCGATTGGGAGGGAGGTTGCATTTTTCCTATCATGGATTCATATAATGCATAGATTCCCCATTGCATATCTACAGGGACACCAAGGGTGTCTAGCTACCATATGAGTTGAGTGTGCAGTACAATATCAATGGCTTTAAGAAAATCCCCAATGCAGCAACATATCCTCTTATTATGGGCTTTACCCTCCCCAATAAGGACTTGGAGGATCAATATGTGATCCAAAGTTGTGAACTCCTTACAAAAGCCAGCTTACACAGCTGAACGGAAACCACGCCTCTCTGCCCATACGCTCAATTCTGACTCTAGGATTGAACCATACAGTTCTCCTATGATTCCTCAGCATTATGAGGTCTCCACTCTTGAAGATTGGCACAATGGTATGTTCTATCCACCTAGTTGGGAAACATTCATGTGTAGCTATATTTAAGATGTGTGCTAGCAACAGGAGCAAGGTGTCACAGGGATATATAAAGTGCTCAAATACAGAACCATCATGATCCTGGGCCTTTACAAATTGCAAATCAGCTTGAATTGTTTGCGGAAGAAATCAGAACCCAACTAAAAAACTACTATTCATTATACATCCTCCAGAATTGGGCCACACAACAATTCTGAAGGATCAAAGACAATATAAACCTTCTTTTCAAAAAATAAAACCTATCAACTGTTTTCAGATGACCTGTATGACCACAGAGGGTGAACTGAATCGTTTTCGTACTTCTGAGCCAGCACTCCAGATAACACTGTCCAAACAACCAAAAAAAATGTGTGGTAAATTAAATAGCTTGGGAGCAGCAGCAATCAATTTTCTGAAAGGTTTCATACTACAAGTGTAAAAGTGACAAATTCTCAAGTTTAAACAATAATAAAGAACTACTTTCTAAATCGCAGAAATGGCAATGGTAGCCTGCCAGCATCATATAGAACGGGCATTTCTTGTTATCATAATTTACTGCCGCCAAATGCTTGACATCTTATCCAAATTTAGCAAGTGATCTATTCAAAAAAGGGTGTCCTAATTGTCACCACAGATTGCCACAAAATTCCAACTTTCTTACTGCAAATTAGCCAGTCTTTGCTTCACAAAACAACACACTTTCACTAAAAAACTGGCAACAGTAAATAGTCACATTCAAAAGAGATGCCTTACAATTATCATAAAACACTATCATCAAATTCTCAACTTCTTATACCGAATTAGCAAGTGATTGCTTCACATGAATATGTTCCATTCTCATATGACAATACACTGGCATTGAATTCTAAACTTCCTATACCAAATTTGCAGGTAATTTCTTCAGTAAAAAGATTCCTACACAATAATACATTGTCACTGAAACAAGTTATAGTAAAGTTCTATCATCGATTTTAGCACCTAGAATTACTGCATTCTCAACTTCTTATCGGGCTAAGCAAGTGACCAATCCAAGAAAAAGTTCTTTTTTGAACATATGATATATTGTCACTGAATTCTGGATTTCCTATCCCAAATTGGCAAGCCATTGCTTTATATAATATGCATAATTCTTGTTACCACGACACATTGTGACTGGCGTATCAACTTCTTACGTAGCACCATTCCAAGCTTATAACACAGAAACCAAAAGTCTTGTAGTAAGGATTTGCGAGCATAGACAACACGAGCGAACAAACAAAATCCAAGAATAAAATTACCAGTTTCCATGGATGAAGAGCTCTTCGTCGTAGTTGTCATCAGGGAGAGGTTCGACATTGTCAGGGTTTCTTCTCGCGAGGCGAGGGTCAAAAAGAGTGTACGAGGATTTCTCTTCTTTTGGCCATTGTTCCACGGTGAGACCGAAGGGCTGGAAGGCACCCAGGACACAGAGGGGGCTCTCCTGTTTCTTCGTCTTCGTCGTCGTCGCCATTCCTTCCTTTCGTCTGTCTGTCTGTGTATTGTGTATCTCCCGCCCTTCTCTCTCTCTCTCTCTCTCTCTCTCTCTCTTCTCTCTCTCTCCTTTTCAAAACCTGCTGAGCTTCGCCGGTGGGGATTCTTCCCAAATTTGAGCGAAGAAATGAATGACCGGGAAACCGGCAGGCCACCGGCGGCAGAAATTCTTCATGATTTCGGTGTGACCGGCAATCCCTTTAACAAGAAACCTTCTTCCATAACAGCTCTTCCGATACATCTATACTCATCATGGTAGCAAGGCGCTCTTATTGTCTATTTTCCGTCTCCATCTTAGCGTTTCGTATAAAACCAGCATTGCAATATTGTAGAAACAGTATCAATAGTTGTGAGAATCGGTCGGTCGGCCGGTCGGTGCGTGATCGCCCATCCTGCCCCCCACCACATCCAATCTCCAGGTTCTTGTTCTGCCTACCCTTTCTGACCACCCGAATTGATTGCAATTAGTAAGCTACCTACCCGAACTTGGCCCTGCTACACCCCGCCTACCTGCTTGCCTACCCATGATGCACACAAACACATCAAATGATGTATCTCAAATAGCGTGGACCACCACGAGGGACACTTGTTACAAGCAACAGACTCGATTTGCTTTACTTGAGCCTAAGCTTTTCTTCTGGTTGCTTTTCTTTTGGTTCTACAGCTCACCCTTTTTTAAACAATGCTCGAATCATACAAGCATGCAAAAGAACAATACCCTAGATTATGTAGCGCTTTTCGTTCTTGAATTGTAAAGAAAGGTTGTATTTTGGACAATGTGAATGCCCCCATGTAGTTTACCAACAATAAACTTTTGTTTGTTGGAGTAGGCTTGCTTAAGTTTTATTCTACTTGTTCCACTTCCCTAGTTTGTCCGCTCAAAACAATGTTTTTGGACAAGGAGTTTTGTGTGTCTCGTGTTTCTTGCGATTATTTTATGAATTTACACCAAGACAATAAATTGTAGTAAGTACCTTCCTTGACCGAACCATGATGCAAACGAGGCTATCAAAAACTGTATCTCAAACTATGTGGGCACTCAAGAGAATCACTAAGAACAACAAATTTGATTGCTAACTTGGGTTTAAACTTGTCTTTTGGTTGTGTACCCCCTCCAATTTTGAAAACAAACAAAGTTCGTGCATTCACAAAAACAACAATACTCCACATACATAATATTTTGCATTCTTGACTTGCTTTGATGCAAAGCCCCATCAAACAATGTTGATGACCATTTGGTTACTACAAACAAACATTTGTGGTGTTCATTAGGCTTGCTTGAGTTTTATTGTTATTGTCCCCCCCCCCTTGTTTGTCCCCTCAAAACATTGTTTTTGGACAAATTGTGTGTTTGTGTTTATTGTGCATGTTTTATGACTTACACTAGGACAAAAAGCTTCTTGCCTCAAGTTTTTTTCCATGCGTTCTAGGGTTGGGAAACGTATTGTTTGCCACACTCAAAGGTTTGTGAAAATTCAAGTGATTATCTACATAAACTTTAGCGATCGAAATGGCTACATTGTCCACTCAAAAACACATTCTCCAAGTCAACAATATTGATGGCAAACATTTATCTTGTGCAAATTGAGAACCCTTTTATTGCAGATCAAACTAATGACAAACAAAATAATAAGACATTAAAGGTGTTTGACAACACCGACCAACCCTACGTGAAGGACACGAGACAAACATAACATGCCATTGATGTTCCATAACACCAATATTACTTTATGCTACACCTTGCTTGTTGAATAACGAATACAAATAAGTGAGATTAGCCGTACCAATAGAGTCTCAGGAGCATTTCAAGATGCCACAAAGAATGGGATAGCTAGTCCCCTTTAAGTAGCTATTAGACACCATGTATGTGTCATATGTCACCATGGGTTTGGCATAATCCCTACAATAACTAGTTTCCAAACTATCATACTCTAACCTATTAAAATTAGTTGTAGAATTGGTCCACAACGTCATGCACAAAACATCTTTGTAGTGTTGTTATTTTCATATTATAATTCCTGTTAAAGCATATATTATCATAAACCACACCTAAGCTCATGGTATGAAGACAAAGTGTGTTGGCAACTTGATTGATGTGTTAGCTCAAAAGCTATGATCATAGATGATAAGTTGTTAAACCCATCTCGTTTGTGCACATCAACATAGATTTTCATCCCAATCTTCAATCTAAGCTTAATTGTATATATAAACCATCCATAAACCCCATGGTTGCACGAGAAAGTACGTGACATTACATGATTACAAAAGAATAACATAAACAAAGTTATGGGAGTTTACAAAGAGAAACATGTAATGGTATTAAATGAATGGATATGGCAACACTTTAGGCAATAACCATAAAGTTGGGCGAAAATTTGAGGTATGCTGTTGAAAGCGATGATCACATGATTAATGCTATCTATACACACATACCCAAATAAACACATGGTTAGATAGATAGATAAATACACACATACATATAGTCTCACACATTATTAACATGTATAGTATGTATGTCCGTTTCATGGATGTTTTAATATACCAAATAACACGACATGGATGTTGTAATGTCCATTCATGCAAACGAGTGCAACATTACATTGGATTGACATGAGATGTTTCACCAACTTCATTTCAATGTCGGGATCAACAAGGTATCACTCGAGAAATTCTCACAAAGTTTTGGGTTAAGCTATGGGAAAGAAAACAATGACATCAAATGCTTCGCGTGCAATGGATGCTTGTGCATCGAGCGTTGCCTATTGGTACATGGATGCACAAAATGGGCATATCCTCTAATTGTGGTCATTGTCATTTACAAATTGAATCACGTAAACATTGTCCGTGGGATTGACTTCAAACACAATTGGTTTGGAAACACCAGCTCATAATATTTGCCAATTACTTTCTCCCATCATTATTCACATCGGACATGGTGGTTTGAACATCACTTGTCCGCTCTATTTTACCTTATGATGTTGAGTTTCTGAACCATGCTTTCAACAATAATTTCAGAACAATTAACGTATTTCCTTTAGTGGCCATGCATTTTTTAGGAAGAAGGCGATGCAACCATTATGGAAATTACTGAGTAGTACCACCATGTGCTACATGTGAAAGGCTCGTTGTTCTTTCATTTTCCATCACGTTAGAATCTCACAAGTTGTAATGGTATTATGTAACATTTGGTTGGACATGATCCATATACTTTAGAAGGACAATGTGATTGCCTTATTGGAGATTCAAACGCTGAATAAGTGACTCCGGTTTATTACTCCGTGGAAAGATACTCCACATTTGTCCATGAAAGCTGGTGACCCGTTATGGCATTTACACTTGCGAAGATGCCTATACATGTATTACCTCGGCCTGGTCACTCGAGAATCACAAATATGTACATAAATTGCTTTATACTAATGAATTAACTGAATGGATATCTTAATTAAAGACAAAAAAGAAAACAGTATGTATGTACATAGGGTCTACCCACACAAGACACAGTAATGTATTACAATTTACAAGGACCTAAAGTTAAAGTTAAAGTTACATACTCCATTGGACTAACCAGACACAGACTCAGACTGAGAGAGAGAGAAAGAGAGAGAGAGAGGGCCATGGCATCCCCAGACCCTGTCCCCGTCGCAGAGGCTGTACGCACCGTCCTCTCGTTGGCCCGCCGTCTCCGTCTCCCGCCTGTTCCGCTACCCCTCCACCAATCCCTCGGATTGGTTTTGGCAGAAGACGTCGTCGCCTCCGATCCCCTCCCTCCATTTCCTGCTTCCGTAAAGGTAAGCTTTTCGCAGTTTCTATGAAGCATGACGCAGAACGCGTATCTTTTGATGGAGAGATTGTTAATTCTTTTTCTTTTTAAGGTTGGAAAAAGAATGTTCCTTCATTTCACCTAAACACGGTTTGTTTGTACGCACGAAGAAAACGAGTTTTAATCAAAGGAGATGAATGTTTTGTTTATTTACCCTCTGCATGTTTTGTATCAAAGAAAACAAGTTTAATCTCGCAAATGAGTGCTTTTCCATTTAGCTATGCACGGTAAAAACATTCATCATGTGAAGGAAACAAGTACTAATCCATGATATACATTGAAGCGGAAAATAATTCTAGTCTTTAATTTGACATATATGTCATGAGGGTACCAAATTTAGTCTTGCAAATGGATGTTTTTTCATTTACATAAGCTCGATGTAGAATATGCTTGATGAAGAAACTAAGCTTAATGTTGCGAGTAGATGTTTAGTTATTTCTCAAAGTATGATGCAAAATACGTCATCATATATGTTGTCGAGTGCATGTGGTATGAAGGCATACACATAGCTATGCATCCATTTTGCAGCGAATTTAGGTTAGAGATTGGCTGAACCATAACTATGCATTAGAGATATGCCCAATCGGATCCATGCATCTTACAGATATTGCCAATTTCAAGTACAATGCATGGAGGAAGTAAATAAAGGATCAGTATAGGCCCCATGTTATTTTGGAGGCTATATTACTGCAAAATACAATACAGTTGTACGAGTGCAGTCATGTGATCATGTCCTGCAGGGATACTTTCCAATCCGTACACATTCTTTTTATCATGAACTTTAAATTTGAGCTCCAAATTAAAAAATCTTAAGCTTGGGCTTCTAATGATCTAATATGAATTCAAAGCTTAAAAAAATCAGGTTGTAAAATTATCTTGTACAAATTTTAAGAGATATTATCTTGGATTGTCGTAGAAATGATGCAAATTTTGTGACAACCATGCTTAACGATTTCTTGTACGCTTGTCCATTTGTGATTAACCTTCTGCAGCTACCATGTAGTGATTAAGCCTTTTACAAAATGACAATTGCTCCTCTTCTTGTTGTTCCTACAAGATGAAGGTTCAACATCAGACTGAGAGTTGCATCACCTTTCCTTTAAGTTTGAACTATAAGAGCTCGACCAATCCCACCATGGGAATAGATCTATTGCTTGTCTTTCACTCTTCTTGCAATAACAAGCATACAAACTACTCAAGTGGAAGCGATTCTTCCATGCTATGCATTTATAGTGTACCATTATGAAAACCTTCTTAGGAAGGTGGAAAGAGTCCAGAGTCTTGTTGAACATTTCTTTATCTAGGATGATATCGTTGATATTGAGTAATTACTCTTGTAGATCTTGCAGTACCACTGCATTAGCGATCATGCTGTTTTCTTCCTTCACTAGGCAATCTATTTGGTTCATAATAGATTGCTAATATTGGGAAGATGTCATTGATATTTCTTTATTGATTATTAATAGAATATGATTTAATATGGCAGGGCCAAAACTCCAAAAGCAGTAAACCGTTTAAGATTCACCTATATGTAGAGCTTTGAAGGTATACTCTACTGAGCATTGTTGAAAAGAAAGCAAAGAAGCTATAACATCTGCAGATTTCAGCACTCTAAAATGATTCTGTATCTGCTCTAAATTTGGTTTGTGTATGAAAAGAGGTTTCTTTGTCACTCTATCCATTCGAAAGCAGAATTTTGAGGTCATGCTGCCAAGTGTCATCTCTTCTAAAAAATCCTAACTCACTCTTTTGTACGTCTTAAGTGACCTTATGTCAGGTCCAACCTTAAGTGACGTTATCAAGCACACAAGTTTACAATTAGATGTGCACACCTCTGCACACATTGGAATCCAAGTTTATTGAACTGGCCATTCATATTAGCCATGGTCATCTAATGTCATCTTTGCTGATTTTGAGAGTTCTGACAGAGTAAGTAAATAATGTTGTAAAAGAACAAATGAACAAAATAACAACTTCTTGGTGATATGCACATTAAAAAAATGTATTTTCATGCTTCTCATTTGCATGAAAAGAGATCAAAAGGTATTAGCAGACTAGGAGTGCATTAAGTGAGCTAGTTACTCATTCCATGACTCCTTGGTTCTATTTGTCTTTGTGTGGAAAGGAACGAGAGATATTTGCAAAGATTGAGATGCAATAAATGTACTTTTGGTGCTACAACTTAGCAAACTATGAGTGCAAGGTTCTCATTTCATTATAGTTGTCATTTTATTATTCGTTGATAGAAATGGCTATAGATCCCATCTATGTTTGTGTGCAAAAAGGGATGGGAAATAGGGGCAATAGTGGGGCACATTAGATAAACATATGGTGCAAAACAAACTGGGTATACGTGATCTGATTCCTAGATGGAAACACCCATTGGCTCATTTGTGAGTCTGAGCAAAGAGGAATAGAAATTTAGTATTTTGAAGATGTTCTCAATAACGTAGCCCTGTGCAAGAAGAGACTGGAAATTAACATGACTTGATTGCATTCAACAGTGTACACATTTCATAGCCATATTTCTGCATTTAGCAGTCATATTTTTCAAGATCTTTACTGCTAAGATTTTTGTGCTTTAATTTGTGGAGGTAAAGCTGGTAAGTACTTGGTAGAGCATTGAGATACGGTGTCATTGTTGATGGGCAGAATACGATCTTTCTTGTTATCGCCAGCCTGTCATCTTGTCTATCATCGTTAACACAAATGCAATCCTAATTATTTAGAGTTGCATTTTGACTTTCCAGGATGGATATGCTGTTGTTGCTGCTGATGGACCAGGTGAATACCCGATTATTGCAGAGGCAAGGGCAGGTTATGACGCTTCAAATATCGTTCTTCGACCTGGACATGTTGCTTATATCACAACTGGAGGTAGTGACTGTGATCTTATTTGAGTTTAATGATATTTTTTCCTAAAAGAAAAAGGCCCATCCTTATAGTCAACATATCCATCCTTTTTTTTCTATGTTGTGGGTGCAGTATTTACATCTCCAGTGTGTAAGTGCTTTTGGGTTGGTTCATATAAAATTTAACCTACACAACACATGATGAAGCCTGTCTTTACATTGCTTTCGGTGCATAGGCAAGCAGTTTGTCTAAAAGGTCACAAAATAGTGGTGGGCATGCTGACCCTATTATGATGTACCTGGCCTTCCTGTGTACTGTTGCACGTGTTGGTGCACTTTGTAAATTGAAATATTGCTAGTTTTATGATGTCTTATCTCTTGTAGCCATTTTCTTTTTAGGGCAACGGCAGATATCTAAGTTGTGGGTGCAGTATTATGAAATATATGTATGTATTTTCACTTTTAGGACCAGTACCTGAAGGTGCAGATGCAGTTGTGCAAGTAGAGGATACAGAACAAATTGAGCACAAGCCTGATGAAGTGAGAAAAGTTCACATACAGAAGAAAGTATCGGAAGGACATGATATTCGTCCTGTGGTTTGATGCCTACTCTATGGCTTATGTCATTCTCTATTTTAGGGTATTCAAGTTTTCAATTTGCAAGTTCTATGTTGGGAACTAACAAAAGAGCATACAAGGCAAAATCAAATTTCTGATACAACCCTGGAACATTTCATATGCAAGCATGGACATTAAATAGATCATATCATTATCGAGTGCATTTAATATTTCATGATCAAAATATGTGCTTCAAAATTCATGTCAAAATGTTGAGGTCTCATTTTAGGTCTTTATTCATAGCTACGTTTTCACAGGGTAGATGTATTCTAGATAAAATGATCACACTTTTTATGAGGCTGCAAAGATATCATATACTCTCAGTAGACTTTACAAATCGTTTCTTGGTTTTGAGAAAGCTTATGGTAACATTGAACAGGCTTCTTAGAGTGTATGATGAATATGATGTTTTTTGTCACTGGGACGCATGGATCTGATGAGTGTCTTTCTTGTAGAAAGTCTCCTATTAGCTCTGTTGACAAAATATGTATTTCTGAGGTGCTGATTTCCACTCAGAAAATTATTTTTAGTACCTTCAAGATGGTCTTGGACCATCTATGATCCCATCATCTCCGATAGCAGGTCTGAAATTAACTGCGTGAGATCTCTTAGAAAATGATCCTCATCTGGGCTATTTTGCATACTTGTACAATCGTTCATGCCCCTTGGCATAGATGTAGTTGTGCATGAAGAAAGGAAGAAAGAAATATTATCGTCTTTTAAGATGCCAAAATGGCCTATAAGACCAAACAAGCGATTACATCTTAAAATGTTGTCTCATCTTCGTTGAGAACAACAAAGCAAAATTCATGTGACTAAAGGAAAGAAAGCTGTATTGAAATCTTTTATGATGCCAAAATGGCCAGAATGTGTATGAAGGAAAGAGACAAAGGGATAAAAACAGAGCATGAAGAGATCAATTCATTTTTTTATAGGGTTTCGACGTTGCTCAAGGTCAGACAATCTTGAGAGCTGGTGACATACTGGGTGCATCTGAAATTGGGCTTTTGGCTACTGTAGGTGTTGTTGTTGTGAAGGTGAGTCTTACAGTGATATTCCTATGCTATTTAACTGTTGGATTATTGATGTTTGCTATCACATAAATGTTTCCTTTTGGATATAATTATGATTGAAATAATTATAAAACCATTATTGTTGTAGAATTATAAAACCTTACTGTGTTTATGAACTTGATTCATGAACTAACTTTGTTCACTCTACCATATGGCTCATTGCATGGAAGTTCCTCAAAATGCATCAACGTCAAACTGATCCCTGTTATCTCCAGATCCTGTCGGCTGTATTTCATAAAAAGCCATTTTCATTGATTGTCACGTGCTGCACTTTCCACCTAATACTCAAAATGAAATGTGCAACCTGTCATATAGGCATGCAGTTTGAAGCATCCGTAATCTGAACGATGCAAACTATCAATTCTGCATAACATTGTCCCACAATTTTGCTTATTTTTATGCTCTTTTCTAGAAAAAATTGCCTGTGTGCCATATAGATTACTGTATGAAGTTATGAATAGTATTGGTATGGCATAATGAGGCATTAAATACTGGGTATAGACTGCCCACATTCTTGACTCAATGTCTTCATACCTCTATTCTGCATTACCTTTTACTGCAGAGTTTCTGTTTTTTTATGCTTGTTCTCATCTAGATTGGTTGTTATGCTGATGTTATGTATGTCTATAAACTATCTTCATGGTTACCATGTAAACAGTCCTGTGCATGTAAGATTCTATCTTTTTTGCTGGTCATACTCATCGCATTTGAGTCTTATACACACAGGCATATACGTATTGTAAGGGAGTGGATGTTATCTGTTGTTAGATGATTTCAGACTGCTTAGAGCTTGTATCATTGAATATATCATCTTTTTACAAACACAAAGATAATATATTGTTTATGATAGGTATATCCACGACCACTTGTTGCAGTTCTCTCGACAGGAGATGAGCTAGTTGATCCAATTACTGTATCTCTTGGTAGAGGTCAGGTGGCTTTACTTTTGCCCTTTCAGCTATTTTCATTTCTTCACTAATTATCTACTGTTTTTTTGTTCTGTTAACATAAAGCTCCTCTAGACTCAATAGATTCATGAATGCGTTTGTTTTATTATTATGTTTTCATGATGAACTATCTGTTATCCTGTTGTCCTTGCTGGGTTTACACTCTCTCGGGACCCTCCAATTATATTTCTTTCGCTCTACATAATTCTGCTGTGCGAATATCGGATATGCATTTGAGACGGATGAACAGCTCACTTTACCAAAACCAATGGATATGTTTGTTCATAATGTTAAAAGAAATAAAATATTTATCCATCAGAACCAAGACTTCCAAAGGGAAACTTGAGAAGAAGCTCTTTAAGTGCAGCCCAATTATAGATATCTCAACTTCCAGGTTTATGGTAAATCAGAAGTGATAATCAGAAACCCATAATGATTGCTATAGTAAGTGTCTTCTGGGAATTAATTGGGAAGAGAGTTGAGAGATTCAGGTGAATTCGGTTTCATTCATTGATGGGTTTATTTTTATAAAATTTCTGTAATTAGAACAATGCTAGATTGATCAAAATCAGATATAAAATTCTCGAGTGGAAGTTTCATCATGAAGATTGGTTTAAGGTTACACCATCAAGATTGGTTTGGTATAAAAGAGTTTGGCAAGTTATTTATAATAGAATCAAAGACTTACACCATAAACTTCATCAAGGTTGGAAGAGGAATGGAATTCTTTGATATTGTTGGTACTTCTATAATGACATGGAGTTATTGCATGCAGATCCGTGACTCCAATAGAGCTATGCTACTTGCAGCAGCCATGCAATATCAGTGCAATATTTTGGACCTTGGTATCGCAAAAGACAACAAAAGTGATATTGAAATGCTATTTGACAAAGCCCTTGCTGCTGGTGCACATATTCTCTTATCATCAGGCGGGGTGTCTATGGGTGACAAGGACCTTGTTAAACCCATATTGAAAATGAAGGGAAACATTCATTTTGATAAGGTATGTATCATCATATATAGTTTGTTTAAGATATTTTGAAATGATCCATTTATCTAAAGCATATAATTGTGCCTTAGGATAAGATCCACTTTGGTGTTACAGAAACCTAGGTACTCTGTTCTAAGTTTTCATTAATTTAGATTGAAGACACTGTTTAATGGTACAAACATTATTACAAATAGGTGTTTAGTGGTGCAAACTTCGGCACAAATAAACATTGTAAAAGGTGAGTATTTGATGCAGCTAAATGAAGTCATAATACATATTCTAACATAACATAAAACTTCAGTGATGTATCACATAAAGCAACTTTGAGAATGACAGTCATGTATTCATGTTTAGTTTATTGTGACCTTAACTAAACCTACAATGGAAGTTTATCTCGCCAAATTGGATGGTGTGTAACACCCTAATGTTGGGTGGATGGGTGAGGAAGGGTGTATCGACGGGCTGATCTAGCATCACTTTATGAACCATCCTCTCACATTAACTCTCAACACCTTAGTAAAACATGTTTAATGAAGGGTTTAATATATGTCTGAAAACTATTTAATCATTTAATTAGTGTGTTTAGTGTGGGGGATTGGGGCACATACGCTTTGTTGGAGTATGTGAGTGATTAGTGACATTGCAAAGAGGCTACAATATATCGTGCAATAGCAATTTGTTGTTGTATGTAGACCCTGCGAACCACCCTTGTCAACGATAGATAAAATGCATTATCTCTTGCCATCGCAGGTGCTTCCTGTGCTTTGAAGGATCTCTCCATGTTGGATCGATCTATGCTTGAGATATTTCGAAAACAAAATTTCATTTATCTCTCCATTTTATGATGTAATCTCTGGTTTGGTCATGTAGGCCATTATGACCTCTTAAGAAGACGTTAATATAGTTTTTTTTCTTTCTTTCTTAGGAGATCATATCTTTGTTTGTCTAAAATTCGTATATTAGTATCAAAGTCTCTTCATCTAGGCGTTACCAGTGTGAAGTCTAATGAAGGAATGTGTTTAGTCTTTGAACTTGAGCCAATTAGGTAGACTATGTGGGAGCAATCCTCAACCAGGATCCCTTGTATGTTGGACTGTTTTTGTTCTGTTGGTGGGCTTGATGATCAACATCATCCTAAGAGGGTGGTTGAACACGGAAATGAGTAGCCTAAGAATTTATTATCTATTACATTTTGCCTCACATACTCTTGAATGTTGTGATTAAACAATGCAGACAGATGAGGTTGGAATCAACCGCGCATTAACTTTATTGTATGTCAGATTCACCTTAGCTGTATATTGCATGTATTTGCAAAAATGAATATTTGAAAGAGCAAAACTACCAAAAAAGAAAGGAGAAGGGTTTAGATATTTCTTGTATGCAAATTTAGAATTGGTTGGGAGAGATATATGAAGTCTCTAGCTATGTATATACCTGTGCCATAATGGCTATGCATATGCCTACACTTTGTTTATAGTTTTGTTAAACATACCCCTTCCTTCTATTTGAAATAAAAAATATCTTCTTTATTCTACGACAAGTTTAAAGTTGAATTTACCTTGTTGAAGTGACTCGACTAGTTTAAAGTTTACTTTCAACGAATCATTGTAGTGGGGGTTTGCTGAAGTTGTGAGAACTTGCCTAAATGATTTTTTAGTTTCAACAAGCCAAAGTAAGTTTTTTTAGCATTGACAAGTTATCAAAGTTTGCTTGTCAATGCGAGTTTTTTGTTTCAATGAATCATTGAAGTTGTCTTCATCAAAGTTTTGTGGACTCATTGAAGTGAGTTTTTGGCCTCACAGAAGAAGTTGTTATTATTGTTTGTAGTTTTGATAAATTGCCAAAATTGTGGACCTGTAAGCCCAATTTGTATATAAAACAAATGTAAGAAAATTGTTAAAAACTCATTAGCAGCTTCTATAGGTTCTGATGAAGCCAGGGAAACCTGTAACTTTTGCAACAATTACCCATCAATCGGGGGGTTCATCTACTGATCAGCAATTGCTAGTTTTTGGTCTACCTGGGAACCCTGTCAGTTGTGTTGTTACTTTCAATGTTATTGTAGTACCAGCAATCCGTGCACTATGTGGATGGACGAACCCCGCCCTGCCGAGGTAAGTTTACTAGGCATGTTAATTCTTTAAAATCAGAGTTTAGAAGTTAAATTTATGCTGTTCGTATAACCTGTTAGTACTTGCAATATCATATTTTTTGCTTTTCTTACTCATACTTTGTATAGGTTCCCATTCTGTTTCTATCCTCTTCTGCAGCATACCCAACCTGTTTTTGTGTATTCGTACTTTAACATAACTTTCTTCACATTTCCCTTGTCTTATGCATTAAACGGAAACTATGAAGCATTAATGAGTTGCTAGGCTCTGAACATCTTCTGCAGCATACCCAACCTGTTTTTGTGTATTCGTACTTTAACATAACTTTCTTCACATTTCCCTTGTCTTATGCATTAAACGGAAACTATGAAGCATTAATGAGTTGCTAGGCTCTGAACATCTTAGCACACAATGCAGAAATATACTGGTCTTTCCTTTCTAAATATTGATGGTAAAGCGATGCATATGTAAATATCTTCGATTGTGTGCAAATATTTCCATGGTCCTCATGTCTAAGGACATAGTTACTAAGGCCAAATACGAGAGCCAACTAGAAATGGACCGAGTTTCCTCCCACCTGATAGAGATTGAAGTAGCATGAACATTTCACATACCTAGAGCTGAAAGGTTCTGCAAATTATTTTGAAGATGTCGAGAGAAAGTAATAATTTGAGGCAGGTGCCTAGCTTACGAGCAAATTGGAGAGAAGTATGCCACCTCTCTGTGGACTTGCCACCATTTGACAAACGATAGAGAAGGCTGGTCTACAACACTTGGCCAAAGCTTGGTTGAGCTTCAAAAGGATAGGGAATCAACTCTTCTGTTAGCACATGACAAAGCACATTACTAAACTTTGTCCAATACCCAGACCTCCACTGAAAATGGGCCAAATTGTCAGCTTAGCTTCGTCAGAGGATTGCTTATGACAATGAAGACTGGGAGTACTGGGATATAAAGCACCTGGGCCATACCATCACCAGATTGTGAAGATCATTGCTTGCCATGTCCTATCTGCACAAGGACACCTTAATGCACCCGGTGAACTTCATTGTAGCCCCAATCCGATGCACCAACCAACCTTGGATATTATGTCCCCTCACAATCAGTGAACACATACATAATTAGTTCATTTATTTTATGCTTGTAAATAAACTCCAAAATCATTCCACTCTGCATTAAGATCATGGTCATGGATGTCTAGGAAATGTAGAGCTTTTACTTTTGTTTCATTGTGGACAACATGAATTCACCCATATCAGTAATCAAGGTTTGTCTCCAACGGCACGGGCATTTATCCTTAACTGTTTTCTCATTTACTGTGTAGATTCGCCATAGTGTGAGAGGTAAGGATAGCATGGGGTAGGTACGTAGACAATAGGAGGGCCAGGTTGATGATGTGACTCTATGAAGATATGCTTCCAAGTTTGGAACTCTTGTAATGACATATTTGTGCTGAAATAATACCCTCATAAAAGCATTTCGATTCTTGAAGATACTTATATCAGTTCCAATCAGTCCTTCAACACATTGAAGCTTATGTTTTACATAACAGGTGAAATGTTGAATATATCTGGAAATTTGATTCAAATAAGGGTGTATTATCTGAAAGAAATCTTTTAAGGACAAGTAAAATGATTCTGAAATGCTAAATCTATAAGAATCAAGGAAATTTCGCGAGCAAGCAAGTATGTTACATTTGCAGGATTCATGCTAGAGTAGAAGGATCAATTAAGTTGAACACGACTAGTCCAGAATATCACTGTGCAACAGTCCATTGGAATGGTGATATTAAACATGGTGGTCCTAGGTAAATCAAAATACGAATGCATTTCATTTGATTGATAAGCACTCATAAACTCAACTGCCATTTTTTATTATTATCCTAATCACAGTTTTATTGCCCGGAGTACTGGTAAACAAGCGAGCAGTCGATTGCTCAACATGAGATCGGCAAATGCATTATTGGAACTTCCAAAAGGAGATGGTTTTGTTGCTTCTGGTGAAGTAGTACCTGCGCTCCTGATTGCAGATTTTATTAACTTGCCTTCAGAGACATATCTACCTCCGGAGACAACAAAGAGTTCGAGTCATGGTATAGAAAAACAAGTAACAGATGATATTATAGATGCTCAACCCAGGATGACGGTTGCAATTTTAACAGTGAGTGACACTGTTGCATCTGGGCATGGTGTAGACCGCAGGTAAACTTTTGACAAACTGAAATTCAGTCAGGAATTAAGTTAATAGTTTGCTTTTTAAAGGTGGTTTCTCAGATTTTTTCATTAACTTGAAAAGAAGTGGCCAATGATGGATGTAAGCATTTTCAACCAATAGCTGTAAGAGATTTTCAGAGCCAGGTTAACATAGCTTGATACCATATAACAATATCTACCGGTGCCTTTAACCAACCAACATGATCCATTATTTGGAAATATTTCTTTATGTTCAGAATTTTTGTTAAAGAGGATGCGTTATTCGTTAATTAAACTCATATTTTTCCTATAGTGGACCAAGGGCAATAGAGGTTATTAAAAACAATTCAGATAAGCTTGGTGGGGCAATGGTAATTGCAACAGCTGTTGTACATGATGATGTTTCTGAGATTCAGCAAATTCTAAAGAAATGGAGTGATGAAGACAAAGTCAATCTTATAATCACATCAGGTTTCTTAATATGCTTATAAATTCTTGAGTGAAATTCATGAGAAAAGTTGATAGTTGTGTATATGAATAAGCAAATGGGACAGATCATGATTCATTGTATAACCTGACTACAGGTGGAACAGGATTTACAGAACGTGATATCACTCCTGAGGCAACGAGACCTTTATTACATAAAGAGGCACCTAGTCTTGTACAAGTCATGTTGTTAGAGAGTCTGAAGGTGGTGTATAATGTCATTAATCTTACGAGGAACTTAGAAAAGCTTTCTTTCTAAATTGACAGAGTTTGCTTTTGATCCAAGAAGTGCTAGGATGTATTGCTTTACAAGTTTTCTATTTCATGCATAACATGATAGTAAATAATGAGGATTTACCACAAATTTGTATGAGGAATTTCCAACTGGCAAGCCCCCCCCCAAAAAACAGCCTTTTTAGTGAATGAGGGAAGTTTTATCCTCAACATCTGATGATGCATACACAACACACTATAACCTGGATATTTCTCAGTACTGTAGCACCTACTGATTTTCCAATTTCCTCGGTTCCAGGTGACACCAACTGCTGTATTATCACGTGCTGTTGCAGGAATTCGTTCATCTACTTTGGTAAGAGGAAAGTTTTAACAACAAAAGCTTGATATAAGTTGGCGAGAAATTGGAATAAAGTAGATAAGCAGTAGCATGTGACTGATTTGGTCGTATAACCATAAACGTGTGCACACACTTGGCTGCAGCTTGGTATAATCGTTTAGACTCTGATTAGATATATTGAGATATAGTTACTGTACCCCTCAACCTCATTTAGAATAAATCCTTTGAATTTTTTGAGATATTTAATTAAAAAATTCAACAAATCTAGATGAAGGCTAATTATCTTTTTGGTCATTTTATGTTTCTGAACAACCCTTACCTGGTTACAAAATCAAGAGTTGGAAAATCCAATTACAAGGCTAAGTTGAATGCACTAATTGAAACCAAGTTTATTTTGTTAAAAAACAGATCATTAACATGCCTGGGAACCCAAATGCAGTAGCAGAATGTTTGGAAGCGTTGATGCCATCTCTACCACATGCCTTGAAACAAATCAAAGGTGACAAGAAGGAGAAACATCCATTACATGTGCCTCACTCTACACTAACCCATCCACAGAGTGGTGCACCTCGTGATGTATGGGCAGCCAGTTATAAGGCAGCACATGGTGATAATACTTCAAGTTATACTGACAAAGGCTGCTCTTGCTGATATTACACCTAAATGATAAAACCCGAGTTTAGTGTATTTGTCATTCGAGTTATTTTGGAAAGTAGTCAAGAGTTTTAGCTTGTTTGACACTTGCATTATTAAAAAAATAAACTTGCTTGTGTGTATTTATCACATGCATTATTGGAAATAAACCTGAATTTTGAAATTGAAAAGTATCCATGCCTCTAAATTATGGGAAGGTTTTAATGAAGTTAAATAAAGAATTTGAACAAAGTTTGATTTGAGATTTACTCCATTATAATTAATATTTTCAGATGTTTGAAACAAAATAGGATGCGTACAATAGGTGAACTTTAAGAGAAAATTGTGTCTTCTCTCAATGAGCTTCTTTTGTTTGATTTACAAGAATGTGGATGATAGTTGATCTTCAAGAATGTTGATGATAGTGGATGTTCAAGAATGTGGATGTTAGTGGATCTTCGAGAATGTGGATGATAGGGGATCTTCCAGAATGTGGATGATAGTTGATGAATTGATCTCCATGGAACGTAGCACTGGCAATTTCTTTTGAGAACATCTAAATTTATTTACTGAGGTGATTAAGTGATTGGTTGGGTTGTCTAAGGAGCCTGAGAAATGAGAAGGGAAGATTTAGTGTTGGGCCAAAGAGCAAGTTAAATGTTTCTCATAAATTTTTGCATATTTAATCTCGACTAGCTTTACGAAGATCAAACCTTCTTTGTTAACAATGTTTCTAATTAATGTTCGGATATTTAATCTTGACATGTCTCCTAATGGAAATCTTACCCTTCACAAGGCAAATGCAAATGAGAGATGTACTAATCCATTATTTGAAGAGATTCTTGAATTACATAAGTAATATGTTCTTTTTCTCCTTCGTAAAAAATGAACTAGATTTGTGCATACTTTGTAGGGAAAGCTTCAATATCCTTAATAGTAAGAAGGAACTAACTTTGTGAAGACCAAACTTTCTTTCTCAATGAGCATACTAATCCAAGATTATTGTGAATTTGTGCTTATAGTAACATTTGACACAATTGCTTTTATGATACAATGGAAAATTAAGGTTTCTTAGTAGCCTATAGCAAAAATCTTTGATCAATTGTTGTAGTCATCATTTGTTCCATTGTTTGATTTTGGGAGGAGCTGTGGTAAGTTTGTAAATATGAATATTAAGTTTATTTTAGGAAAAACTCTTGAATGTGTTTATAGGAAATACTACATAATGATCTAAAAAGTTTGGATCCACGATCAATTAAAGCCCTACAAATTTCATGAACTATACTTCTTGTAGGGTTTGATTTGGGGCAAACAAACATTAAAGATTCTCAATCTCAATGCAACACAGTCACTGATGAATATTGGTTATGAATTGTTTGGTTTTTTTTACAAGAAACCATAAACAAGGAAGGTTGTGTAGAGATTAGGGCACTCATGAGAAAGATATGAAACTAAAAACTAGCTTGGTTAGAAAAAATGAGCATTTAAACAAGATTGGGCTAAAGGAAGCATTGAAGGAGGAAAAAATGGGCAAATGAGGTGATATGTGAGTGATGGAAAAACTTTGTTGTGGGCTTATACATGTGGTGTGGTGTTGTCTCTAATTAATTTATTGTTGCATATGATGAAGCAAGGAAGGATGTATCATTTTCGAATACGAAAGCACGTATGTACGTATGGCACGTATAGAATTTCGAAAATTGAAAAAACTTGAATAACAATAAAAGAACTAAAGAGGAGAGGGACGGAAGAGGAGAGTATATAAACAACCATATCCCTTGGAAAGGTCATTAGAGAATTCTTCAGTATACATTATGGCATACCAAGTGTAAACTTGTATGGAGCATAAGAAGTTGTATTCAAGGTTCTAGCAACTATAACGTACACCCACGTGTCAATTATAAGACATTGATGAACATAAAAGCGACATATGGCATAGAAACACAAATGAAACCCACTTTTGTTGTTGAATTCTACATTCCTCACCAAGGTTTGGACTTTCAAGTGTTTGGATAGAGATAAACCTTGTACCAATCTAGAATTAGATGATATCTCTTATTTCAAAGACAATGGGGACATTACTGTCTCTGGTGATGTACATGACTGTACAAGAAGTTTGCAACTTGACACACATCAATATTTCATGACACATATCTGAAGGATGTAAGAAGATATACCAATGTACAATTGCTCTTTTATGGATGAAAATAGGAGAAGTTACTCGCAAATGTGCAATAATACTAGAATTATTGCTACAAATGGTGTATCTTTATGGCTTGGCACGAAAGGATTTTATATGCAGAAAAGATAATGGAAAAAGTATTTGACAATATCTTACTTTCGAAAGGTATTTTGCATGTCACTTGGCGAATGGACACCAGAACTCGATATAAAAAATATCTATATATAATACCAATTTCACAATGCAAAAAAGGTCATAAATGGACGTGAACCCATGACTTTCTATTATGTATATCCAAACTTTCAATTAGATCCAAGATAGCAGAGGAATCTAATAATTTGGCCTGAAAGGCCTAAGTGATGCGAGGAAGATTCTCCAAGCAAATGTTACACAAAACTATAGTTTCTATTCTCTAATAATGACTCAGGTTCACCATTCACACTTTGTATATTGCCTATGGTAACCCTTCGAAGAGCTTAGTGACCTATTCGAGCAACATAAACATTAGATAGATTGATAGATCTTCCTTGGCAAAACAATTGAGGAAGTATCCGACTACTTCCACTTTTCCTTCCACGAGTTTGTTGATGCCAATATACGAAGTAGATTAACAAAACCCAAAGTTACCTCTCACTCTCCTTCTAGTTTACCTACTGTGGTTTGAGTTTGAGAAGGTAATTGAAGATAACAAACAACCATATTCGAGAGTAGACCTTAAACAAGCACCCATGTATTCCATGTTGGTTGCATATATGTTACAAATGAGAAAGTTATAATATGGCGAAGCTTTTAAGAAAGTAATTGTCTCACACACAAATTAATGTTTTTTAGCCAAGCATATACCTTGCAAAGGCACCAATGATTGAAGTTCAAAGTAAAATGGTTTGATAATGAATGCCATGAAGTTCGAAAGTGCTTTATGAGTTTGGATGTACAAAGGGAAGGAAAATTAGCAACAACATTTGTATGACTAGAAAAGACTTAATAAAAGAAAGAGGGGAATATAGGAAGTTACTCAACACTTTCTCCAAACAAAAGAGAAACGCATTCAGGTGTTGAATCCTAAAGAAATGTGTTGGGAGTTATGGTGACCAAACTCCATAGACTTGCCTATGATAAGAACTTATATCATTACCAAAAAGCCCAAAAGATGATGTGTTATGGTTCTCTTTCACATATGCTCTCTATTTTACGATTAAATATGTATCTATAGGACAACGGGCTTAAGAAATTGAAAGGTAGGAGATACCCAACATATAAAGGTGGAAATACTCAAATGGATAGGAAAGGAAATACATGCATGGATACGAAATATGTTAATCATGCCTTGCAACAAGGCACACCTTACAATTGGAGTAAAATTGGAACAAACCGTTACATAAATATGGAGATGTAAATAATGGTGGTGTTACTTATGGCAAAACTATTTGGATGTATAATGAGCATGAGCTAGAAAAAACAACAAGAGGGCTTACAAACAAGTGGGCTTTTGAAAACACGATTCATCACCTTGTCACCTTTCAAGTATTAATGGAAGAAAATTGAATGTGAGGTAAAGGTTTACATTGTATCTTTGTAGACTTTAAGAAAGGTTTTGATATGGTACTTCACTAACATCTTTGGAGGTTTATGGAAGAATACCAAGTAAATATGATTGTGTTTCCCAAATCTATAAGAAGGTGGTATGTTGTTTGTGGATGGGTAATTAAATTTTGGATTTTTTCAATAGCACTTTTGGTGTTAAGTAAGGATTCCCACTCTCACGAACTCTTTCTGTGTTGACAAATTAGAACAAACGACTGCCAAGTTTGTGAAAGAGGAAAGCATTCAAGAAGGGTGTTCTTTATAAATGTTGTAGGAGATGCACAAAAGTTTTTAAGGGCCTTTGAAGATGCATACTAAGTTGAGTAGCTCTAAAGTGAAGATTATGCTTGGGAAACACCAAAATAAAGATAAACCACTTAAAGTATTTTAATGTTGATGATGATGGTAGGTTGTGGCATGTATACTCTGCATCAGATGTGTGGATGTCTGCTAACACATTGGCCATTCGAGTAGTCGCAAGATCGGGGAAAAAATGGTCTTTGGATCTGTTGAGCGACAAGCTCAAGTGGAGCCGGATCGGCTGAAAAGCCTGAGCCAGTAAGTGAGACAGATCGGTATGCCGGTGAGCAACCGAGCTGGCAAGCTATAGAGTCGGTGAGCAAAGAGCCGGTTAGCTAGATCCAGCAGTAACCGGAAGCCTAGTAATAAGTTAGATTACTAGGTAGTTATAGTCTTAGAGTTAGTGTCAGATGCTCGTGTGAGCATTGAAGTACACAATACTTCTATCAGTCTGCGTAGGACTTGTATAAATAGTGCTACTGAGCACAGAGTATGTACAGAGTGTTTACTATTATTTTGAATATAACTTTTACGTTCTACTCTCTTTGATTCTCCCGCGTACTCTCGACATATTTTCTGTTTTCTCTGCTTCTCTAACGCTTTCGCAAGCAATCGTTCACATGGTATCAGAGCTCGAGGGTTGAGAACCTCTGCTGCAGACATTCGCCTTGAGAAGCAAAACCCAACAGGTCGCAAGAACAGACACTGAAGCATTTATGGACAGAGGTATGGCAAGTTCACTTCCCACAGAGAAACTTGACCGGAGCAACTATGCGTCCTGGTCGTACAAAATGCATCAGTACCTACTGGGGCATGGGTATTGGAGTTTCGTGGAACGAACGAACGAAACAACACCTAATACGACACATGAGGACTTCCCAGCGTGGGAACAATCGACAAGCAGAGTGATGTATGGCTTTGCGTCCAGTGTCGGGGATCAGCTGCTGAGCCAAATCCGAGACGCCAAGACGCCGAAGGAGGCTTGGGGAAACCTGAAGAAGGTTTTCGCCGCAAGCACTACAACCCGAAAGCTGCAACTCCGACAAGAGTTGAGCAATGTCCGACAGAGGGACTTGTCGGTGGCTGACTATATGGCCCGGATCAAAGAGATCTGTGACTCGCTTGCCTCTATTAACATCACCGTAGAGGAAGACGAGATGGTACAGGTCTGTCTTGGGGGCCTAACGTCTAAGTACAAAGCCTTTCGGACGGCGGTTTGTACAAGGGAGAATATGCCGTCATTTTTCGACTTACAGTTGATGCTCCTTGTAGAGGAGAACCACGCCGGTGTGTCAACTAACGCACCCACTGATAGCCGGATGCTGTACACGGAGGCGGATCGGTCCCGTGGGTGTGGTGGACGAGGCGGGTCGGCACGCAATGGAGGCGGCCGACAAGAGCAAGAATGATGACACAGAGATCGTGCCGACAACAATTCCGGACCCTCCGGGAGCAGGGGGAAGTCAATGCGATATTGGAGGCCGGAAAAACAAATCCGCAACGGAATGCTGGTACTGTGGCAAGAAGGGCCACAGAGAAAGCGAGTGCTGGAGAAAGCGCGCCGATTCGGACAAATCCGGATCCGGCAAGGCTGGCAAGGATGGCCGGCAAAGCTCGCACTACGCAAACGGATCGAGAGGATCCAAGAACGGTAAGGGGCCAACCTTGGTGATGAAGCACAATGCGAACTCAATGAAGAAGACCACATCCAAATCGGGGGAAGTGTGGTACGTTGATTCCGGCGTGTCAAACCACATGACGAGCCACAAGGAGTGGTTCTCTTTGTTGGAGAAATCGGATCAACTAGGAGTAGTCAAAACCGGAGACGACATTCCTCACCCAATCGTGCATGTCGGAGAAGTCCCTTTGAGCCACGTCAGACAGAAGGGGAAGCTGATGAACGTGTTACACGTTCCGACAATCATGAAGAACCTGGTGTCGGTCGGACAGATCGTTGACCAGGGGATGCAGGTGCGGTTTACGCACCTTGGGTGCTTCATTGAGGATGAGGGCGAAGTTATTGCGCAAGGGCGCAAAGACGGGAGGATGTTTATCCTTGACACCAATGACGTCGGCACCGCTCTATTTGCAAAAGGACAGAAGGTCGGGTCGGACATCGACCTGTGGCACAAGCGGATAGGCCACGTCAATTACCGGAGGCTTCAAGACCTGCAAACGAAACAAGTTGTTTTTGGTTTGCCGAAGTTTAGCGGCCGGAGAGCCCAAGTATGTGAAGCCTGCCAACTCGGGAAGCAACACCGGCTTCCATTCCCCACCGAACGAAACCGGAGCCATAACAAGCTCGACCTTATCCATTCGGATGTGTGGGGACCGACACAGAATGTTAGTCTTGGCGGGCGTAAGCCGAACTTAAGACACCTGAGGATATTCAGTAGCATTGCATATGTGCATGTGCCGGATGAGAAGCGGAGGAAGCTGGATGCAAAATCGGAAAAATGCATCCTCGTCGGCTATGCTCAAGAGCAAAAGGGTTATAAGTGTTATAACCCCCGAACAAAGTAGGTCCGAGTTAGCTGAGATGTCGAGTTTGATGAATCAGCATCATGGTATTCCTTACCAACTCCGACTTCCGATCCCTTCCCGATGCCGGAGGATGAGGCTAGTGAGCCAGAATCGGCCCAAGTAGAGGATGATGAAGCGTGGACTCAAGATGAGAGTCCGGAATCGTTTCGGTTGAGCGGACCAAACGAGAGACTGAGTCAATCTGACCAGTCCGATGAGGAACCAACGAGTAGTGGAGACTCTGCCGTGCTCTCCTCGCGCAAGGAACCGAGGAGACGGTTCACGCGTAAAGAGAAAGGGAAAAAGAAGATGTCGGAATTCGAAACCGGCAACGATGAGTCGGATCGGTGTGCATCCAACTCCGGCAAGGAGGAAGGCAGATCTTCGGCAACGAAGTCCGGACCGGCCAAGAAGGGCCTCAATACGGGCAACGGTGAATTACGCCGGTCCACCCGCTAGAAGGATCCCGTCAAGTAGTACAGGTACAATGAGTACATGACGCATCACTATGCGTACATGACTAAGGTGGCGGAAGTGCGTGAGCCAGAGAGCTACGCAGAAGTGGCAAAGGACGCAAATTGGTGTGCCGCTATGGAGGAAGAAATGCAGGCACTGGATGCCAACGAGACATGGGACCTGGTTGACCCTCCCCGTCATTGCAAACCGATCGGATGCAAGTGGGTATACAAGGTAAAGTACAACACCGACGGTTCAGTGAACCGGTACAAGGCCCTGTTAGTGGCGAAGGGGTACGCGCAGACCCACAGAATTGATTACGACGAGACCTTTGCTCCTGTCGCGAAGATGACGACGGTTCGTGTGGTGTTGGCGGTTGCTGCGGCAAGGGGGTGGCATCTTCACCAGATGGATGTGAAGAATGCCTTCCTTCAAGGAGATCTTGAAGAACGAGTCTATATGATCCAACCCCTTGGTTTCCAATAAGAGATGAACAAGTCGGCAGTATGTCGACTGAAGAAGTCACTTTATGGCTTGAAGCAAGCCCCCCCGATCTTGGAATGCAAAAATCACACACCGGTTGTGTAAGATGGGATTCACGGCCTCCAAGTCAGACTCTTCATTGTTCATCTGGAAAGGCTCAGATGGTCCGGTATGTATACTGATGTATGTTGATGATTTAGTCATCACCGGACCGGGCCTTTCTGAAATCGACCGGGTCAAGTCTGAGTTGTCGGACGCATTTGAGATGAAGGACATGGGGGACCTTCATTACTTCCTCGAGATCGAGGTGATCCACACCCCCGACGGCATATTGCTCTCACAACGGCATTACGTGTTGAATATGCTGTACAAGTTCGGCATGACAGAATGCCGACATGTCTCCACACCCTTGGATAGGAACCAGAAGCTCCGTCCCAACTCCGGACCGGCCTGCAATGAGAAACGGTTCTGACAAATCATTGGAAGCCTTATATATTTGACCATCACCCGACCCGACATCAACTATCCGGTCGGAGTGATAAGCCAATTCATGCAGAAGCTGATTGTGGAGCACCTTCAGTGCGCGCAATGAATATTGCGATATGTAAGCGGCACGAAGGACCGAGGACTGTTATACCAATGAAGTATAACTGAAGAGTTGGTCGGCTACACGGATGCCGACTGGGTCGGTGATGCGTCAGATCGCCGATCGACTTCTGGATTTATGTTTTCTCTTGAGAGTGCGGATGTTGCGTGGAGCAGCAAAAAGCAACCAACAGTGGCTTTGTCTAGTACTGAGGCTGAGTACCGGGGCGTGACCGTGGCTACCTGCAAAGCCATTTGGCTTCGGCGAGACTTGCGGATCGAGGTACTGACCCCGATCCCGATTTATTGTGATAACATCAGCAGCATGCAGCTCGCCAAGAACCCTGTGTTCCATGATCGCACGAAGCACATAGAAGTGCATTATCATTTTGTGCGTGAGTGGGTCTTGAGCGGTGAAGTTGAACTTCGGTATGTTCACACGGATTGGCAAGTTGCCGACATCTTCACCAAGCCGCTCAGATCTGACAAGTTGCAGCACTTTATCGACATGCTTGGTGTTCAGCATCTCGACGTGCCGCACTTGAGGGGGAGAAGCAAGGGCAAAGACACTACCGAAACGGGCAAAGGCAAAGAAATTGTTGAACCCGTCGGTAAGAGAAGAACCGGAAGAAGGGGAGACAAGAAGAAGAAAGAAGCCGAGCCGACGAAGGAAGTCGACACATCCGAACAAATCGGAGCAAGCGGCTGTGGTGGCAGAGTCAAGAAGGACCGAGCCAACCATAAGGAAGAAGAAGTGTGCACTCAGGAAGAGAAGTGCATGTTGTGCGGAGGTCATCACGACGGTAATGACCATGATGCGGAGTCAAATGAAGAATTTGATTTTGGTGAACCGGCTGAAGAAGCCGAAGGAAGCACAGAGAAGGCCAAAACCCGGACGTGGTTCGATGTGGTGAAAGGCCTAATGCCGGAAGTCGAATCGGAGGATACCGATTTGGACAAGACCTGGAACGAGTCGGAGACAGCCGATTCACATCAAGAGTTGGATTCGGATGAGTCGGATCAACCAAAGGCCAAGGAGACACGGACGCAACGGAAGTCAATGCCATCGCGGAGGAACCGACGGATCGGCAAGCGTCGGAGTCATAGCAGCGAAGGAGCTGAGATGGGCCTGATGAGCAGACATGCCGACCGAGAAGGTTGAGGTGCGCAGAACCAGAGGGGTCGCGGCAAATGGGACCGGGCCGAACGAGGAGCGCGAGCAAGGCGGAGCGACGCCAGGAGAAGTCGGTTGAAAGAACCGGCCGCCACAGAGAATGACACTACAACCCGACCTCGAGTTGAGCTTAAGGGGGAGTGTTGAGCGGCAAGCTCAAGTAGAGCTGGATCGGCTGAAAAGCCTGAGCCGGTAAGTGAGACAGATCGGTATGCCGGTGAGCAACCGAGCCGGCAAGCTACAGAGTCGGTGAGCAGAGAGCCGGTTAGCCGGATCCAGCAGTAACCGGAAGCCTAGTAATAAGTTAGATTACTAGGTAGTTATAGTCTCAGAGTTAGTGGCAGATGCTCGTGTGAGCATTGAAGTACACAATACTTCTATCAGTCCGCGTAGGACTTGTATAAATAGTGCTACTGAGCACAGAGTATGTACAGAGTGTTTACTATTATTTTGAATATAACTTTTACGTTCTGCTCTCTCTGTTTCGCCCGTACTCTTTGCATATTTTCTGTTTTCTCTGCTTCTCTAACGCTTCCGCAAGCAATCGTTCACAAGATCCACCCTTTCAAGAATTCTTGTTGTATTGCTCATTGTGGGTTTCCCAAAAAAAACCTCTTCAAAATTTAGATTGGGATCCGTCTGATTATCAATGGAAAAAACCAAGTTATGGTGGAAATGGTAAACATTTGGAGTTTTTCCAATATTCGGTTAAGGTAGGTAGAAATTTATTGTTGCAATCAAAGTATAAATGCGTCACAATACAATGACATAAAATCTATAGTTGGTGAGGATTGAACTTACAACCTCACATGAACAATATACCATGCTCAACCATCTTCATACGAGCATTGTATGAGACATAGTTGATCTACATATCATTATATAAGATGTACATGATCTAGGTATACTCTCTAGACATCTACAAAGTTCTAGAAAGTTCCAAGGTTCTAGAATATTCTTCAAAATATTCTAATGCATGTACTTCAACTTAGAGTATAAATACTTGTAACGTTCTGGGTCCCATTCAAGGGATTCAACACCAATCACTGACACGTCAATCTAGTATTCTTGTTTAGCCTCATCTTCTCTCCTTGATTTACATGTTTGTCTTTATGCTCTTGTATTGTTCCTAGCGTCTTAAGTTCCTCGTTTCGTTGCTCCCAACTTCCCGAGTTTCTAGCCTCATCACGTTTAGTTTCACGTTCGTAACCTTATCGATCGTATCATCGTCATTCGTGCTCCGTCGTAGTCTAGGGTTGGTGTGTCCATGACAGTTTGAATCCCGTCCAACTAGAAGCATCGCCCATCTTCGTCATCGCCCTTGTTTCTAGAGTTACCATCATCATCGTCCTTGCTTCCAAAGTTACCGTCATCAACATCCCTTCGTTTCCTATCTTCCTCGCCATCTCTATCTCCTAGTTCCTTCTCATCGTTGTCTCTGTCTTTTAGTTTCTCCTCATCATCGTCTTTGTTGTTTAGTTTCTTCTCATCCTTCACATATCTATCTCCGTATTACTTATCATCATCATCCCTATCTTTGCATTTTTTGTCATTGTCATCCTTCTCCTTGTGTTTCCTACCGGTTTCATCTCTATCTATGTGTTTCTTATCATCATCATCCCTATCTATGTGTTTCTTATGATCTTCGTCCCTGTCACTATGTTTTCTATCATCCTCTATATCTTTGTGTTTGTGTTTCTTTTTATCCTCAACGTCTCAAATTGTGTGTTTCTTCTCCTAACTTCATCTACGTCTCTATTTCCATCATTGCAATAGTCACAGTCACTGCTTCCAGAGACGCTTCCTCAACATCATTGTCTTCATTGCTTCGTCTTCGACATCATCATCTTCAACAACTCTTGGTGTTGTCATCAACACTACTTTCCCTAGCTTTCATCGACATCAAGTGTTCGAATTCACGGTGAGGACCGCACATGGTCGCCCACACCCATTGGTGTCCCGTTTCCCGGTGAGGACCATACAGGGTCGCTCACGCCCGTTGGTGTTCATGTCTCTAATGAGGACCGCACATGGTTGCTCACGTCCGTTGGTGTTCGTGTCTTCGATGAGGACCGTACAGGGTCGCTCATGCCCGTTGGTGTTCCAGTACCCAGTGAGAACCACACATGGTCGCTCACGCATGTTGGTGTTCCAATTACCGGTGAGGACTGCACATGGTGGCTCACGCCCGTTGGTGTTTGTGTCTCAGGTGACGACCACACATGGTCTCTCACAACCATTGATGTTCGTGTCTCCGGTGAGGACTGCACATAGTCGCTCACGCCCGTTGGTGTTCATGTCTCTAGTGAGGACCACACGTGGTCTCTCACATCCGTTGGTGTTCGCGTTCCTAGTAAGGACTGTACATGGTCTCTCGTGCTCGTTGGTGTTCCAGTGCCCGGTGAGGACCGCACATGGTCACTCATGTTCGTTGGTGTTCGTGTCTCCAGTGAGGACCGCACATGGTCGCTCACGCCCGTTGGTGTTCTAGTTCCTCGTGAGGATTGCACATGGTCGCTCACGCCCGTTGGTGTTCCAGTTCCCCGTGAGGACCGTACATGGTCGCTCACATCCGTTGGTGTTTTAGTTCACGGTGAGGACCGCACATGGTCACTCATGCCCGTTGGTGTTTGTGTCTCTGGTGAGGACCACACATGGTCGCTCACGCCCCATGGTGTTCGTG
The DNA here is from genome assembly GCF_043228905.1 of Azolla caroliniana. NCBI lineage: Eukaryota > Viridiplantae > Streptophyta > Polypodiopsida > Salviniales > Salviniaceae > Azolla > Azolla caroliniana. The sequence continues at coordinate 20,950,566 of NW_028230447.1, read as the reverse complement.
TCTCTCGTGAGGACTGCACATGGTCGCTCACAACCATTGCCGATGAGGATCGTACATGGTCTCTCATGCACGTTGGTGTTCGTGTTCCCGGTGAGGACCGTATATGGTCGCTCACATCCGTTGGTGTTTGTGTCTTCGGTGAGGACCGCACACGGTCGCTCACACCCGTTGGTGTTCTAGTCTCGAGTGAGAACCGCACATGGTCACTCACGTCCGTTGGTGTTCCAATCTCCGGTGAAAACCGCACATGGTCGCTCATGCCGGTTGGTGTTCCACTCTTCACTCACTCCTACACTACACTTTCGAAAAGGCGGCCGTAAAGGGGAGGATAATGTCACAATACAATGACATAAAATATATAGTTGGGGAGGATTGAACTTACAACCTCATATGAACAATACACCATGCTCAACCATCTTCATATGAGCATTGTATGAGACATATTTGATCTACATATCATTGTATAAGATGTACATGATCTAGGTATACTCTCTAGACATCTACAAAGTTCTAGAAAGTTCCAAGGTTCTAGAAGGTTCTAGAATATTCTTCAAAATATTCTAATGCATGTACTTCAACTTAGAGTATAAATACTTGTAACATTCTGGGTCCCTTTCCAGGGATTCAACACCAATCACTGACACGTCAATCTAGTATTCTTGTTTAGCCTCATCTTCTCTCCTTGATTTACATCTTTGTCTTTATGCTCTTATATTTTTCCTACCGTCTTAAGTTCCTCATTTCGTTGCTCCCAACTTCCCGAGTTTCTAGCCTCATCACGTTTAGTTCCACGTTCGTAACCTTATTCGTCGTAGCCTTGTCATTCTTGCTCCGTCATAGTCTAGGGTTGATGTGTTTGTGACAAAATGTCCTACTACCATGAAGCACTGGTTTGAGAATAATGTGTAATAATTACAACTTGCAAAATTTTGGAAATGGTTGTGGAGCATGCAATTGCCGAAAAAAGTCATTTGCTTTCGATGGTTGTTGATTCATTATGCTCTTCCTGTTGGTGATTGGTTGAGACAACATCAACAATATGCTTGTGGATTGCATTGTGGCGAACCTACTGAATCGATTTTGCATGTGTTTTGGTTATGTCCCAAGATCAAGAAATTTTGGGGTAAGTTGTTTTTATTGTTGAGACAACACTACTCTCGATCAATATTCTCTTGGGGTGCAGTATGGTGGGGTGTCCTTCATGGAGAGGTTATGAGGTATGAAAGTATGCATGCTTCTCATGTTTTTCATTTTTCTTATGGACACCTTTCTCTCACCTCGTTTCCTTCTTCTATTCCATGGTTCAGAATTAAAAATCTGGTTATTTGGCGTACAATTACGTCATTGGCTCTTTGGATAATATGGAAAGTGAGATGTGATTCTGTTTTTAACAATGCCCATGTACAACTCAACACTATGCTTATTGAATTTTGGATGTTGTTTGTTCACACACTACATGGGCAATATGATGATTTGTAGGGTTCAAATGATGTTTTGTGGCAACGACGAGTGGCCTTTAAGAACCGATGGCAAGTATTGTAAGTATTGTTCTACTTGTTCATATATGACATCATCTGTATCATCAGATGTACTAGCTTTTGTATCTTACAAAAAGAAGTGAGATAAAATGTCTCCTTCTGTTTTTCCTATGTAGACTTTTCAAGTAATATACTAAGGTGCATCTTCCTTTAAATAAAAAAAAAAAAAGAAAAAAGAAAAAAAGATGTGGAAAGCTTATAGAATGAATGTGCTATCCACCACTTAGGGGCAAGAAAGAGAGCATATTTTGCATTTGAGTAACTATGCAATAATAGATAAAGTGTTGGGTCCTCAAGAAATATATTTTCGACACTTTGGTTACATCTTGCTTCTCTATGGAGTTGAATTATAGGGTGGTAACATCGTTGAGTTCAATTGGAAAGAGTTTGAAAATGCCCGAAAACATTTCCCTCCGACATTTCTCCAAGTCAAAAAACAAATGTCATACGCCCTCCTACTTCTTGAGATTAGATAATGTCCATGGGAGGCATTGTTAAGTACATGTTTATAGTTTAAAAAAACTCATCACATCAACTTCCTATAATTACATGGGAAGTAGGATGAAAGATCCAAGAAACACATAATGTTACTCCCTCATGGAGAGCACCTTTGATTACCGTCTCGAGTAATCGGGTCAAGGAATTGTGGTGCGTAAGAGACTAGTGGTCCGAGTGGTGGTCGGATAATTTCCGACAGTTGAGATTGACACTCTGAGAATCAGCTACAACTGATTAGTAGTTACTAGATAGATAAAAAATTGAGACAGACACATAGATGACCCATAAAGTATAGATGTATTCGATTATAATTGCATACACTACAATGTAGTACAGTACTAAGGAAAATCGGTAACGCTCACTCACTCACTTTTGTTCTAATGTAGATCTAGACTTAGACTGCTCCAGGGACTCCTATTCAGTATCTTTTGTCTCCGATGTGATCGCCACTTCTTGATATATATAGCTTACTCGGTCGGCGCGTTCCAACTACTTCCTCCTGATATTCGGCTCTCTGTATTTCGGCTTTTTGTGGTCCTACCTGTCCCTTTCACCTTTGTCTTCGCGGTCCTTTTCACACTTTGTTCTTACTATCCCACTAATAACACATAGGAGCACATTTTTGTGTTCTAGTTGGATATAATATATGGAAAAATGGGTTGTATTCGAAGATGGATGCAACACACTTACTTCCTGATGTATCTGTTTATTCCTTTGTGAATGAGGCCTCTTCACAATACCAATTTATTATGATGTGGGAAAAACATGGACGCTTATGTTTCACATATTATACTACATATGTTGCATCTAATTGCAATACCACATTCTTTGCCAAACGAGACAATATACACATCAATACATGGTAGAGCCCTCCCCATTATCTACCATTCAAAGTATTACCTCCTTACTATTGAATACAGTGTCGTGGTATTCTGCGAGTACGTGTAGGATCCGAGGTGGAACCATGGGGGTCTTGGACTAGGGAGTAGAGGAGAAGGAATAAGACACAAAATGGAAGCTTAGCTCAAGAGGAGAAGAGGAAGAATAACACATAAACATAGAATAGAATAGATGGAGGCAAGATACACAACAAGTTAAATTAAGATTATGCGAATGATTACAACCAAGACCGCATAGGCCGCACCAAAATGATTACAAGAAAACCCTAACTGGATAAGTAAAGTAAAGAAGATGATGAAGAAGCAACCCTAAGCAAAACCCTAAACCCGAAATGGTATGAAGAAGAAGAAGAATAGTAAAACCCTAGACGAAACCCTAAAACCTCAAAAAGAAACCCTCAACCTAAGTGGTATACCTCTCTCACTCAAAATAGGCAACCCCTTCACAAGTGACCCCTCACTCCCTTTTATAGTAGTAAGGGGTGAGCACATTACAAGAGGGAGTCAAATCCCCTTCCATTTAATGGGGAATATCTCCCTTGATCTTAAATTGGTGGGCCTTAACTCTCTCTCTCTCCTATCACATTCACTCTCAATGCCCACTACTCATTTTATTCTACAAAGTGCACATCACATTTATGCCTCTATGAACTTCATGGTGCACCTTTAGCACCTTAGATTATTACCCTTCCCATTACATTTATTTACTTATTCTTATTACAGAAATTTACAAGTGCATGTGCATGTGCAATGTTGCACATCCCTATTTTATTTGTCCCTCTTGGTTTTCTCACCATAGCCAGAAATCTTCACGACAACGGGCTTCTATGCACGTATTCACATTGTCTCCTTTGTACACAATAGTCTTAGGCTACTTATGTAAATAGTGAGAAGTGCAATTGCCCTAAGTTAGTGAATATATGAATTGACTTTGTAACCTAGTTATACAGTTGTTGTTCCTTGTGGCTATTGCAATATATTCCGACTTGTGCCTAATTGTTTCTCTCTATCTAACCCACTAGTTGTGTTTGTGTTTTTCTGTCTATGTTGCAATCAATCCATTGTGATCTTGTATCTACTCAAGATCTTCCACTAGAGGACTGTTGATCTTCTTTCGCATTAGATGATGGCACTGCCAACATATGGTATCAGAGCCTGGTTTTGTTTTATTCTGCTGCCACCATCTATCTGTTGGTAGACGGGTCCCTCCGGATGGGAAGGTAGAAGAACAGTGCCGACGAACAAACTCGGCTGAGGCCGATAGGCCGAGGCCGAAACGGTATGAACCGGATCAGGAGTACCCGACTTCGGAGAGTCGGATGGTGTAGGCCCGGTATGAACCGGATGAGGAGTACTCGACTGCAGAGAGTCGGATGGTGTAGGCCCGGTATGAATCGGATGAGGAGTACTCGACTGCAGAGAGTCGGATAGAGCCCATCGAGGCTACATTTGTAAATAGCCGAAGAGTCATATTAGTATAAATATGACTTAGGGCAAACCTTTTTGTGTAGTGTTGTCGTTTTGTGATTATTCTTCGTTGTTGGTGCAAGAAGAAATCAAAGCGCGTAACTGTACAGAGAGAGAGAGAGAGAGACGAGGTCAAAGCCTCTGTTGTAACCGCCGCCTGTGGCGAAGATCTGAGAGCACGAGGTCGTTGCCTCAGTGATCTCACTGTTGTATATTTCTGCATAGTGACAGTTTGCAGCTTGTGGGCTGCCGTGGTTTTTTCCCCTATTTTGGGGTTTTCCACGTATACCTCCTGTGTACCATTTCTCCTCTTTTGTGTCGCGTTTCATTACCTGTTTTCTGTGTGTGAAAAGAATCTCGGTTGTGGCCGAGCGTCGGACATAAAGAACGTCGAGTTCCCAACACTATCTAACCTCCATCAACAACTCTTCTCCTGTACACCTTGAAGATCTAGATTGGCAACTACTCTTGAAATTACATTTGACGAAGAGAGACAATTGAAGGTCTGCACTCCACTATTCGAAATCATTCTTGAAGCCACACCCGTGCCTCACTCGGTTAGGCGGAAATCACTCGTCGTAACCACTCGAAGCAAACACGACTCCAGGGACAACCCCAATCTCTGTTTCATTCGGCTGAACGACTTTCGAGAGGACCGTCCCACTCATCGGTGCAATTATCCGAAATAGGATCGGCCTGGAGAATCACACATAATTCGTGTTGGGAAATCTCGGAAAATCGATATTCGAAACTGACACGACTTTTGCCCAACTCCAGCTAGAACGACATCGAGTGAGCCTAGCTGCTGCACTCCACCACAGTTCGTAGCCGACTCCAGACAAAGTTTATTAAACCAACACAAATGACATCAACATCTGGCTCGTTAGAGATGAGTCTAAGGAAGTTCGACGGATCGAACTTCAACTTCTGGAAGGAGCAGATGCAGGACTATTTAATAGTCAAGGGGCAAATTGACCCTATTGGGAGTGAAGACCCTCGAGAAGGATACAAGCCACTTGAATGGGAAAAGCTCGACAAAATCGTCCGAGCCATCATTCAAATGCACCTATTAGAGTCTGTGTTTTTCACAGTGCAATCGTGCTCGACTGCCTTCCAATTGTGGAAGACACTTTTAGACACTTACGAAAAGAAGGTCATCGCCACCAAGATATACCTGATTCAACGTCTTTATAACCTTTGGATGAAAGAGTCTGACTCGGTCTCGGCAGACTTGAATGAGTACGAAAGCTTAAGCTCCCAAATTGCAGCCCAGGGGACAACTATTGAGGATGAACTAAAAGCAATGCTGCTTTTGATTAGTCTCCCTCCTTCTTGGGAAACTTTCGTTACAACCGTGTGCAATGCGTCGACAACTATTGTCAAATACTCCTTAGTCACGAGTGCAATTCTGACTGAAGCAGCTCGGAGAAAATCGTTTGCAAACGATTCAACCTACAACGCCTACGTAGTACAAGGTTTGACCGACCGATCGAACAATCGTGGAAGAGGTTCTTCACGATAGCGGAACAATCAATGAAGTCGGAGCAAGTCCCGAGATAATCGAGTCTGCGAGTACTGTAAGAAACCAGGACACATCAAAGCCGATTGTCGTGCACTATAGACCAAAAACGATAAGGCTCAATGAGCCGATCAGAAGAGTGGCCGACACGAGGAGATCAACTATGTCGGCTCTACAACTGAAGTATTATCAAACGACATGAACATGCTATCAATTGAGAATCCAATCGAATAAGAAGTTTTGCTTACGACTCAAGAATTGAGCACATGGTTCTTAGATTCGGGTGCGTCCTTTCATGTGACTCCTCATCGATCCCAATTCCGGCAATACACATCCCAACATTCCGACTCAGTTCAAGTAGGAAATTCGCAACACTGCAATATAATTGGAATCGGCACGGTAGAGCTCAACCTTGTGGGTGGCTCTACATTAGTACTACGCAATGTCCGACATGTACCTGAGCTCTCCAGACCACTGATCTTGGTCGGACAATTGGATGAAGACGACATTCGTGTTGGCTTCTCATAAGAAGGGTGGACGCTCCACACGGGGAACCTCCTGCTTGCTCGAGGACCGAAGATACACTCATTGTATCCTTTGCACGTCACACTCTGAGAGGGTGACCTGTTTTTGGTTGACATCCCCGTGTCATCACTATGGCATGGACGACTCAGACAACTTTGCAAGGCCGGCATCATGCACTTATGAAGAGCTAGATACATCCCCAAACTCTCCTTCTCAAATCATCAGTTCTGCGAGCATTGCTAAGACGGCAAACAGACAACCGTGACACACCCGTCATCCGCCCCGAGAGAATCAAGTCCGCTCGATTTAGTCCACTCGGACGTTTGTGGTCCTATGCCACATCAGTCTCTTGGCGATGCTTTGTACTTCGTCAGCTTCATTGTTAACTCAATTCGGAAGGTGCGGGCTTATCATATCAAAACCAAAGATCAGGTGTTCCCGATCTTCTCTGATTGGCTCGCTATGCTTGAGAACTAGTTCAATCGAACACTGAAATGCTTTCGGACCAATAACGAGGGAGAGTTCAAATCAGAGGAATTCCTCAGATTTTGCCAACAACGAGGCATAAGATTGGAATTTACGGCACCCCATAGTCAGGAGTAGAATGGAATTGACGTGCGAATGAATCAGACAATTCAAGAAAGGATAGTCTCCATGCTCCAACACTCTAGATTGTAGAATGCCTTCTGGGCAGAGGCCCTACTTACAATAGTACACATAATCAATATGTTGCCGAGTAGGCCTCTAGGACTTCGGATCCCTCTGAAATTATGGACCGGTAGTAAGCCGAATTACGATAAGCTGAGGATTTTCGGATGCGAGGCGTACGCCCTCATCTCGAAAGATGGTCGTTGCAAACTTGCACAAAGGTGCAAGAAATGTATTTTCCTTGGTTATGGACCAGATGGCAAAATTGGATACCGACTTTGGGAACCCGAGCATAGATAGATCGTCCGAAGTTCGGGCGTTGTGTTCAACGAGTGGACCATGCATAAATAGTCGAAAAACCGATTGAAGTCCGAAGGGTAATTTTCTCCGATGTGCCAACCCTTCACGAAGGCCTACCTCGCAACATGCGGTCAGCCTCACGGGTAGCTGAAGCCTCTAACACCGACTCAACAATGTCAGACACGGCACAAGCAAATGACTCGGCTTTGGACCATCCGACCACGACACCCGATGTGACTGGTCCAGTCATACCTCGACGATCCGAGAGACTGTCAGAACCCTTGGAGAGATACTCTCATGGTATCTTCTTTACGAACGCTGAAGAACCGACGTCGTACGAAGAGGCATCGGCATCAACCGACTCGGCCACCTGGCATCTAGCAATGGAATCCGAAATCAACTCCATTCGTGCAAACAACACGTGGAACTTGGTCGAATTACCGAAGAATCGACGTGCTCTTCCGTGTAAGCGGGTCTATCGAGTTAAGGAGACGTCTGATTCGACCACCCTGAAATTCAAGGCCAGATTAGTAGCAAAGGGTTTTCGACAGGAATACGGCGTCGACTTCGACAAAAAAATTTCACCAATGGTGAAAATACCACCCTTCGCTTTATGTTGGGCATAGTGGTAGCCGAGAATTTGGAGTAGATTTAGCTAGATGTAAAAACAGCTTTCCTCCATGGTGATCTTGAGGAGGAAATTTATATGGAGGAGCCGAAAGGCTTCGTGGTATTCGGCCAAGAACATCTAGTCTGCCGACTCAGGAAGAGTCTTTACGGCCTAAAACAGGTGCCGCAAGAGTGGTACAAGAAGTTCGATGACTTCATCCAATAGATCATCTTCTCAAAGAGCGATGATGACCACTGTCTCAAGTCACCATGCTAGAGAACTCGCCGAACTTGTTCAGCAACTACGGTTGAAGTTTCCCATGAAGGACCTTGGTCCGGCTCAACACATTCTTGGCATGAAAATAAGTCGGAATCAAAATAGAAGACAATTGTTTTTGTCTCAATCCGACTACATTTGACATGTCTTAGAACGCTTCAACATGCAATCGACAAAATCTGCTTCAACCCCGCTCCCCATTAGTACTCGACTGTCTCAGCGAGACTGCCCGGCATCCGGTCCGGAGGGGGAGATTATGAAGTCAGTACCGTATGCATCGGTAGTAGGCTCCATGATGTATGTGATGGTCGCGACACAACTTGACATCACTCATGCCATTGGAGCTGTTAGTAGATTTATGCACAATCCTGGCCGATCGCATTGGAATGCAGTCAAGCATGTGTTCATATATTTGGTGGGCACAAAACACCTTCATATTCTATTCCGCCCGAACGGCATCTCAAGCGTACTCGGATACACCGACTCGGACTTTCCAGGTTGCATAGACAGTCGTAAATCGAGAATCGGAGATTGTTTTAAACTTGGCAATGGAGCGATCTCATGGAAATTGAAATTTTAGGAGTGCAGTACCACATCTACGATCGAGGCCGAATACGTAACCGCGTCTGATGCGGCAAAAGAGGCCCTATGGCTTGGTCGACTAGCCTACACGTTTCGACAAGCTGAAATCGGCTCGGCTCCAATTGTTTACAGTGATAGTCAGGGTGTTGTTGCTCACGAAGGTGTAGGAAATGTATTTTCCTTGGTTATGGACTAAATGGCAAAATTGGATACCGACTTTGGGACCCCGAGCATAGACAGATCGTCCGAAGTTCGGGCGTTCTGTTCAACGAGTGGACCATGCATAAATAGTCGAAAAACCGATTGAAGTCCGAAGTGTAATTTTCTCCGATGTGCCAACCCTTCACGAAGGCCTAACCCACAACACGCGGTCGGCCTCACGGGTAGTTGAAGCCTCTTACACCGACTCGGCAATGTCAAACACGACACAAGCAAATGACTCTGCTTTGGACCATCCAACCACGACACCCGATGTGACTGCTCCAATCATACCTCGACGATCCGAGAGACTGACGCAACCCTTGGAGAGATACTCTCATGGTATCTTCTGTACGGACGCCGAAGAACCGACGTCGTACGAAGAAGCGTCGGCATCAGCCGACTCGGCCACCTGGCATCTAGCAATGGAATCCGAAATCAACTCCATTCGTGCAAACAACACGTGGGACTTGGTCGAATTACCGAAGAATCGACGTGCTCTTCCGTGTAAGCGGGTCTATCGAGTTAAGGAGACGTCTGATTCGACCACCCTGAAATTCAAGGCCAGATTAGTAGCAAAGGGTTTTCGACAGGAATACGGCGTCGACTTCGACAAAAAAAATTCACCAATGGTGAAAATACCACCCTTCGCTTTATGTTGGGCATAGTGGCAGCCGAGAATTTGGAGTAGATTTAGCTAGATGTAAAAACAGCTTTCCTCCATGGTGATCTTGAGGAGGAAATTTATATGGAGGAGCCAAAAGGCTTCGTGGTATTCGGCCAAGAACATCTAGTCTGTCGACTCAGGAAGAGTCTTTACGGCCTAAAACAGGTGTCGCGAGAGTGGTACAAGAAGTTCGATGACTTCATCCAATAGATCATCTTCTCAAAGAGCGATGAGGACCACTGTCTCAAGTCACCATGCTAGAGAACTCGCTGAACTTGTTCAGAAATTGCGGTTGAAGTTTGCCATGAAGGATCTTGGTCCGGCTCAACACATTCTTGGCATGAAAATAAGTCGGAATCAAAATAGAAGACAATTGTTTTTGTCTCAATCCGACTACATTTGACGTGTCTTGGAACGCTTCAACATGCAATCGGCAAAATCTGCTTCAACCCCGCTCCCCATTAGTACTCGACTGTCTCAGCGAGACTGCCCGGCATTCGATCCGGAGGGGGAGATTATGAAGTTAGTACCGTATGCACCGGCAGTAGGCTCCCTGATGTATGTGATGGTTGCGACACGACCTGACATCACTCACGCCCTTGGAGTCGTCAGTAGATTTATGCACAATCCTGGTCGATCGCATTGGAATGCAGTCAAGCATGTGTTCATATATTTGGTGGGCACAAAACACCTTCGTAATCTATTCCGCCCGAACAACATCTTAGGTGTACTTGGATACACCGATTCGGACTTTGCAGGTTGCATAGACAGCCGTAAATCAAGAACTGGAGATTGTTTTAAACTTGGCAATGGAGCGATCTCATGGAAATTGAAATTTTAGGAGTGCACTACCACATCTACGACCGAGGCCGAATACGTAACCGCGTCTGATGCGGCAAAAGAGGCCCTATGGCTTGGTCGACTGGCCTATACATTTCGACAAGCTGAAATCGGCTCGGCTCCAATTGTTTACAGTGACAGTTAGGGTGTTTTTGCTCTATCGAAAAATCCGGTTCATCACAACGCCTCCAAGCATATCGATGTTCGATATCATTTTGTTTGGGACTGTGTCACTTAAGGGGAAATCAGCCTTGAGAAGGTACCTATAGCCGATAACGTTGCGGATGCAATGACCAAGTGTCTCTCAGTGAATCGATCTCGATGCCTTCGGCATCAAATGGGCGTAATGAAGAGTCAATCCGATTAAATTGGACACCCAGGATGTTTCTCGGACAACAAACCTAGATAGTCCGAACTTCAGCTTCACAATCTCCGAACTCAGTCAATCCAGTCTTTTGGTCTTCGGAGTTCACCGATTCGAACGAATTCTCGATTGTTTGGAAACCTTATATCAATATGTAAGACTGTATTCTACATTCATTTCGCTTTATAGATTTTTGATGTATATGTCTATTACGGAGGAATGTTGAATACGGGCTTCTAATGGTCATATTCACACCGTCTCCTTTGTACACACTAGGCTTAGGCTACTTATGTAAATAGTGAGAAGGGCAGTTGCCCTAAGTGAGTTAGTATATAAACTGACTTTGTAACCTAGTTATACAATTGTCGTTCCTTGTGGCTATTGCAATATATTCCAACATGTGCCTAATCGTTTCTCTCTCTCTAACACACCAGTTGCATTTCTGTTTTTCTGTCTATGTTGCCATCAATCCATTGTGATCTTGTATCTACTCAAGATCTTCCACTAGAGGATTGTTGATCTTGTTCCGCAGTAGACGACGGCGTTGCCAACACTTACGACCTAGCTCAAAGTCACTTTGATGTGAGAAGCAACATTAAGGCATAGGTGATAAGAGAAGTTGCTTACACACATTTTGCCCAAAACAAGCTTAAGAGTCTGAGTATCACACTCTGTTACAATGTTCTATCTATGATCACACTCGATTTTGCTTTGCACACATGTTCCACTAAACCCAATCCTTGCACAAATTTCTCGCATAGTCATAGTGTGTACTCTCAATTGCAACGTTCACTATTAAAGTTCTTGAACTGTACTATGTGAAAACTTTAGAGGTCCTATTTGACCTCCAGAAACAAAAATAAAATCTAACTTTCTATCTCTCTTGTGATATATGTTTGAGGATTAAGTAGAGCTAAATGACATGCCCTTATAATATGGAGACAATAGCATCTTATGGTTGATTTCAAAAGCTCAATATCCCTTTTATTCACTTCCACTATTCTCTTTCTACATTCGTTGGGTTTGTTTATGTGCCTACCTAAATTTCTTGCTTTTCTTGTTGTGGGCTTGACTCCTTAAAAGTTGGATTGAAGCAAAACACATAACCACTACTAATACATTCGTTATCATTTTAGTTAGTTAATTCTTCCCCTCCTTTTCACAATTACTAGCATTATATTTGGGCAATTATATAACCAACGTCTTCATGTTTTATATTGTTTAGAGGTTGACCAAGGTTGCTTCAAGGGAATAATGAGAGTCGAGGGCATCAAATGGAAGTAAAGAAAAACTTAGGGATATTTCGGAGGTATTCCCTACATGTTAATTCCACATGCCAACAGAAAGGTTGAATACACTCATGGGGTTTGGCGCATTTGTATAGGAGCGTGAGAAATGAGATTTGGGGGTCAAGTATGTACAAAAATGGACGTCTCATTCTAATGCTATGTGTTAGCTTGGTAAGGCACTCGTCCTATTGGCAAAGTTATCAAGCTACCGGGATCACAAGGTCATGGATTCAAATCCTTAATTTTACATATGTTTGGTGTATACAATACATATATCGATTCTCTTGAACTACACGTGACAATATTGGTGTGTAGGATCGAACCAACGACGTCGCGCGGTCTTCGAGAGCATATGACACAACCATGTCCACAATGGATGGACTGGCGGGGGGGGGGGGGGGGGGGTTAGCGACTTCCCTTTTTCTCCCCCACAACACACAAGAATGCAAAATCGAAAGAAAGTGCGAGAAACCATCGTCGGGGAATCGTTGCTTCGATTTCCTATCAACTATGGTCTTAAAAGACGTTAGTTGATATCGATTTCCTATCAACTATATATGTTTCCTTCACTCTGCCTTGCTTTCTCGAAGATCACAGAACGGTCTCATACAGAGGTTAAAAAGATATGTTCTATCTACATATCTATCCATCTGAATGTGATAGTATAGATACCTGAGTTGTCCTTTTTGTAATTTTGTTCCGGAGAGATGGGCAGGGGAGGAAGTGGATTGGGTTGGCCCTTGGGGCAGTTTTGGGCGGACAGGTGTGAAACCGGCCGTCTGACGTGGCAAGCACTGTCTGTGTGTGCGCGCCTGTCTGTGTGAAAACCCTAATCTGCGTGGCTCTGTGCGCTCTCACACGACAGACACGTCTTCCCTCTCTCTCTGCTGAGTCTGCATCCATCGTGTCTTCTCTCTCTCCATTACTCTTCATCCTTCTTCTTTCATTAATTCTTCTTCTTCTTTTTCTTCTGATTCCTTCGACGATCTGTCTTCTGTCCTTCTGGAGTTTTATCTCAGATTCCTCTTGTTTTCATGTGATGGCCCCTCAATCTCGGCCTCAGATCTTCTCTTCTTCATAGCTTCTGTGTGAAAATTCACCTCTCTGCTTCAGCGATCTGTCTACAAAGGTAGAATTTGAGAGGAGACAGTTCCCTCTTATTCATCCCCATCATCAATCATCATCTTCAAATTATCTTCTCTCTTGTGTTTCAGGTATGGGCTCTGGAGAAATGGGAACTCCAACGAAAACCACCAAGACTTCTACACCTCAAGTAAGTAGGAAAACAATCATTCCCTTGCCTTTTCCTCCTTAACCTTATCTGGATGAATGTGTATATCCCAATACTTTCTCTTATTTCCCCAAGCCTCAATCCCATTTCTTTGTATAATTATCATGATTTCTCGCATTAACAGTGATTCTCCTAATCCTAAACTCTTCTAATGTGTATATTCCCATAAAATTCATCTCTTTTTCTTTTGTGTTTGTGAAGGAACAGACTCCAACGACTGCATCACCTATGCCATATCCCGAATGGGCGGCAGCTTTTCAGGTTGATTTTTAATACGAATCATGGCATTCCATTGCAGTTTATGTTAAAAATTATGTCTGGGCTATATACTTGTTTTATAGGCTCTAACATAGACATTTATTAACATTGAAATTCGATGTCGGGTTTTGTGCCAAAATCTGCCATTTTTTGACATATAATGTAATTAAAATCTGGGTATTGATTCTCAATCCGGGGATTATCTACCAGAATTATGTATGCATGGTTGATAAACTTCTTGGGACTGCATAGTTTTGATGCTTTTCAGTACAGAAAACTCAAATTTACACAATTCTCCTTCAACATATGGGTTCATTTAAATCTGGGCGTAGATTCTCAATCTTGAGATTACTTATCTAAAATATGTATATATGGTTGGCAAACATCTTTGGATGGCAAAGTTTAAAATTTTTGTTATACAGATAACTCAAATTTACACAATTGTGGGATGTTTTGTTTACATGGGCAGGCTTATTATGGGAATGGAATGTCACCATTGCCTCCACCACCTGGTTATTTCCCCTCTGCAATGGGATCAGGTCCACAGCCCCATCCTTACATGTGGGGTGGCCAGGTGGATATTGCTGTCATTGTTTTCTTTAAGGAAGTTTAATATCTAAATTTATTGTTGACTCTCAAATTGTATCCCTTCACATGAGAGAAGCCTTTAATGCCTCCTTATGGGACTCCACCGCCATATGCAGCAATGTATCCACATGGAGGAATTTATGGACATCCTCCCATGACACCAGTAAGTGTTGCAAAGTTGGGTTTAGTATTTGCTATGTTTTTTCGGTGCTTTTCATTTGGTAATATTTGTAGGTGATTGTCATTCAGTAGTGGCGTGTTATTTTCCTTCAGCAGTATTTATATGTTATTTTCATTTAGTAGCATTCTTGTATGTTTAGCATTTGCATGATTTTCAGGTCGCTGGCTCTGTAGCGGCTGATGCAGAAGGGAAATCAAATGATGAAAACAAGTTGAAGAAAAGTACGAAGAAGTTGAAAGGGAGTTTAGGAAGCCTTGGTATGATTACAGGAAAAGTGAGCGAAACAGACAAAGCAAATGTGCCATCGATGAATGGTGGTGTGCTTTCTCAGAGGTGAATTTAATGTTGCAAGTGATATTGTGAATTTGTTTCTTAAGTAGGCTTTGACGGTAACTTGTTTTCTTTTTAATAGTGCTGATAGTGGGAGCGAAGGCTCAACAGATGGAAGTGAAGGCAACTCACAAGATGTAGGTTATTTTTTAAACTCATATATTTACAGTCACAATACAATATGGCCATGTACATTTTTATTTTTGACTAGATTCAAACATGAACTTCTATATGCCTATTATTAACAAGGTGCAAATGCCATCGATACATTTATTATTGATAAGATACAAATCTGCTGTCTGTATGTTTACAATTGACAAGGCGTGTTTCATTCAGGCTGCCCAGGAAGTGCGCCAGAATGGGTTTGATCAGGCAACTTCAGAAGGTAATTTGAACTGGACCTGACCTATAGGCAGTGTGTCGTGGTATTTATTAAATTGATAGAGACCGAGATGAAACTCTTTCAACTTTTGAGTCTTTGCTCCGATCTTTGTTTGCATTGTTTTGCAGCAATGAACCCTCATGCGGTAAATGCAACTCATTATGGAAATGTTACAGAAAATGTTAACCAAATGACGGGGCCAATTTCCATCGGTGGAAAACAGGTTGTAGGTGCAGGTCCTTTAACTAATCTTAACATTGGGATGGATTACTGGAGTGGAGGATCACCTGCGGTGTTAGGAGCTAACAGAGGTAAAAGGGGCTCAGCCACGAATAACAATGCTTTGATTCCTTCTCCGAGTGTAATGCCTGGAGAATTATGGTTGCAGGTATATGTCCGGGGAACTCATTTGTATCCCTCTTCCTATCACCTTGTTTAAACTTAAGGACAGAACTAGAATACAAAGTCAAATACTAAAGAGGTCATGAGAAGAAATAAAATACTCTTCTAAGCCCTAAGAAGGAATAACAATTCAAGTAATAAATATATCATCAGAAAATGAAATTAAAGGAAGCATAGACATGATCAAGGCACTTCTTCATATTCAAGTAGTGGTCTCTGCTAAATGTCCAGATATTTGCTTGCATACGTACTTGTCTAAATGAACAAAGGTTATTTTATTTTATTTATTTTGTTAACTGTAGTGTGTTACAAAAAGTTAATTCTATGTATATATTGAAATGCATTATGGCGGGCTGTTTTGACATCTTCGGTTATTGAAGGATGAAAGAGAATTGAAGCGTCAACGAAGAAAGCAATCTAATAGGGAATCAGCACGAAGATCCAGGTTGAGGAAACAGGTAAATATAGAAGAAAGCATGAAGAACATAAAGACGTATGAAAGTCGAGTGTACTAATGGAAGGATCTGTTTTCTGGGCATGCATATAAAAAATGTAATACTAATGCACAGTAAATCAATTAATATATTGAAGGATTGATTATTGCAGGCAGAATGTGATGAATTAGCTGCAAAAGTGCAGTCCCTTACATCAGAGAATGCATCCCTCCGCGAGGAGCTTAACAGGATGACAGAAGAGTGTAAAAAGCTTTCTGCAGACAATGCATCTCTTTTGGTGAGAGGAGAGTCTTTAAATTGCTGTGCTTGCTATTAGGTTATGTGTTGACACAATGGAATTAGTTTCAAGAGGCAAAGAAATTTATCCTAGAAAGACCTACGTCAATTTGTTCTGAAGACTGTAGCTATTTATTTTAAAGATTGAAGAAAGAATATATGTTCCTGAAGAAATTTTCTCCAAAAAAATTGTGAATTGTTTTCCAAAGACTGCAGAAAATTGTTTTGAAAAGCGAATGAATTTTTCTAAAGACCAAAGGAAGTTCTTTAATAATTCCACTATATTCACCCAAGGAATTTTTGTTGAAGGCAAAACTATTTTCATTAGAAAGCCCAAATTATATGTTTTAAAGGCGGAAGAAATGTATCTTTAAAGAGCAGACAATATATTTTCCTTAAACTGAACAAACCAAAGAAGATTGTTTATTTTATTTTTAAACCCTTGTGGTCATGCCTAATTTCATGAAATGCTGTGGGGATACAGATATCGATGCAAAGGTCAGAGGAATCGGATGAGGATTTGGAGAAAATGACAACGGGTATTCCTAAAACAGATGTATTAGGAGAAGGATTGCAGTTGGATCCATGAACCCTTTTGAGGGAAAAACTAAAAATCTGACATAGAATTCTGACATCCATACCAGGATATTCGTGGGGTTTTCTTCCACTCCTTATATGGGACTACAGTTGTAGTCTTCTTTTAGCATTATTTTTTCTTTTAACTTTGTCATGGTGGTGCCCAAGGTAACCACTCCAGTTACTGTCTGGCCCTATATAACTTAGTATTCAAACATTACTAACATTTCTTGAAAACTCTTATTTATGTAACCTTAAGCTTATGTAATCCAACCCCCCAACCCCAAATGAAGAAGAAGAATCTCAAGCTATAAAAAAAATGCACCCAATCCTTTTCATTCCCGATGTTGTAAAATTAGACGAGAAATTTCAAACTAACTGGCATGATTGCTATAATATGCATCAAAAGCATATATTTCTCCTTGATATTTACACAGTTATCTCTGTTTAATGTAATTCTCATTTTTATATGGTACCGTGTAATTATCTCACTTATTGGCTGGGAGTTCAGGCATGAATTTTGTGTTAAATCTTCAAAGAGAATTAGTTCTTTTTTTTCTTGTTCAAAGGTCCATTTTTGTTGTGTTTCTAATTAATACAGATCAAGAAGTTAAAATGCTGCATCCAGATAACCAATTGTCATTATGAGTGCCACAAACTAGAATCACGAGTCTCCAAAGATTAGGTTTCTAAAGTATTGAGGGCTTTTAGGTTTCTTATGGCAATGATAAACAGGCACATGCATGCATATAGTACATGATCATATACTGAATCATGTCGTTCCATAAAATAAATAAATATATAATAATGATTAATTATTAGAACATTCGCAATAAATATTAATAAGGTGATGAGCACAATTATAAAATGTTGTAGGAGAAGAAGATTAGGTGTAGGCTTACTTAGGCTAATTGCAATAACTCATCCATGAAGAGGCTTATTGAGAAGCTTGACAATTTATCGACAACTATTCTTGCTTGGTTCGTAAAGTATCACATGTTTTTCGGTTTCATTTGGACATGACTTTTCTACGTCAAAGAAATGTTGGTGATGAACTTTAATCTATTAAAATGGAACTTTGCTTTCAATCATGTTATAATGAAGGCCTCCACTTTCTGTCTTCAAGTTATACTCCCACTTGCATTTCACATGTGAAACCAGCCCATCTACATCACACCTTCCAATAGAACGTTTATGGGGTGCTACCTTCAGTCTCAGATCATACCTTAGGATAATGCGTGATTTGAATCTTTATTTTGTGTGGCTTTTCGCATCACATCGAGGTTTGGATGGTGCAAAAACTTAACTCTCGCCTTAACAATTTGAAAAAAATGACACCTAATGCAATCAATAATCACATGGTAAATTTTGTTTCAAATACAAACACAAATAATAAAAGTAGCAGACCCAAGCACACTTTGGCCAAATTGCATTGATAACCAAACTATAGCTTTCACTTTGATCTTGGAATGAGGTCAAGAGCTCTAGATACGATGGATAATCACAACGATAGTCCAAGCTATTAAATCAACAAGAACAAGTAAACTCTTTCAAAAAGAGCTTGCAGAAAGTAACAATTGTGTGGAGCTTCAAAGAGTATTGCACCAATGCAATAAAGACAAGGGACAGATTCTAATGAAATGAAAAACATTGTCGTTGCTAGATTGTGGCTTGAAAAATGTATACATGCTCATACACACACTCTGGTTGTGTATTGTACATAATTTGTTTTAAGGAAATGTAATGTGAACAAACTATTCATATGGCCCAAAATGTTGTTTCACAAGGAACAACTATAATATGTATGCATACAAGTTGTATAAGGAATGTAGCAAGTTTTGAGTAGGCAAATCACACAACTTGATGACAACAACTACGAGAGTGAGACACAATTTACTCTTTACTTTATATATTTTAGCCTAAAGTTCCTATTTCTTTTTCCAAATTTTAGCATCGTAAGGAGAGTTTCTCAATGGCGACTATAAGTTACATTTATCAGGATTGTAATGGGCGTGAAAAGGGTGTTGGGGAGTACCAAACACCGAGTTCCTTAAAATAACATCATACTAATCATGAAGCACCCAAGTTGTAGGTTTTGATAGTTGAGTAAAACTTGATCAACGATGATTCTAAGTTTGATTGGTCGCGATCATATTGGATGTAAAACCAATTATCATACTTTGCCTTGTAGTAGCCTAAGTTTCGTAAAACCTCAATTAGCGGTTCTAGACTGTGGATAGTTTCAAGAATCCCCAAGGTCAAAAACTACAATATGAGTATGAGTAAGAGAATTGTGAAGACATTAAACCTCAATTATAACTAGCCAAAAGATTTTGTAACGATTTAGGTAATCTGGCATAATGCCCTAAATTATCTCCTCCATACCGCCTTGTTTTTTGCTTATTCCCCTAAAATACCCTTGATCAATCCTCGAAAGAGAGAGTGACAAGTGACCATATCATATCTTTGCTGCCCAAATACCACAAGGAAATGCTCTTTGAGGAGGCAATTGTGAAGGCACTTGTCGGAAGGGTATTGATGTAAATAAATAAACCTTGGGTATTTCAGAGTTTTTTTCCTGACTTCCCTGGAAAAGAAAACATAGGGGTATTGTTGTAAATATGGTAACTTGAGGTGTTTGTTGTCTTGTCCCCACATAACCATAGATTCATTTCAAGAGATGATACCCCCCATTGAAGACTTCATTTCCATTCTATACAGATGTAGTAAGGAGAGGAGTCTAGTTGAAGCCTTGAGATTCCAGATATATGTGTGTAGCCATGGCCTTGAAAGCTATGATTTCATTGTAAACCCACTTCTCTCTACATTTGTGAGTATTGGAAATGCAATGTGCTATGCACGCCAGATGTTTGATAAGCTTCTTCATCACGATGATTCCTCTTGGAATTCTCTCATATGTGGTTATGCTAAGCATAAGGATGGAGAAGAAGCTCTGGTACTATACCAACAGATGCATCAGCAGTTTAACTCATCTTTCCAGCCTAGCTCAAACACCTTTGTGGCATTATTGAAGGTTTGTGCACAAACACAAGAGATAGAAATGGGTTGCAAAATTCATGAAGATATGGTGAGGAAGATGGGTTCTGTGTATTATAGGGATCCATTCATGGGTAGTGCTTTGGTTGGTATGTATGCTAAATGTGGATCTCTTCACAAAGCAGAAGAGGTATTTGATTCACTTGAAGTGAGAAATGTGGTCGCTTGGAATTCATTGATTAGTGGGTATGTTGGAAGTGGTGATAATGAGAAAGTTCTATCTTGTTTTTATCAAATGCAGTTCCAAGGTATATCCCCAGATGTCGTCACATTCATATATACATTGAAAGCCTGTGGTAAGCAAGGGTCCTTAGTGAAAGGAGAAGAATTACATTCTAAGATTGTGAAAAAAGCATTGGAAATTCAACCTCTTGTAGGGAATAGCTTGATCAATATGTATATTAAGCTTGGATGTCTTTGCCATGCACAGCAAGTATTTGACACTCTTCCTCTTCGGACATTGGTATCATGGACAACTATCATTTCGGGATATACCGAATGTGGCGAGGGTAAAAAGGCGCTCTATCTGTTTGATAAAATGGAATACTCGGGTTTCGCACCAGATCAAGTCATGTACATTTGTTGTTTAAAAGCATGTGGGAGTATACAAGACATTGAAAAGGGCCGAAAAGTACATTTAGACATGATGAAAAAGGGGTTTCTATTGAGGGATTCATGCATTGTAGCAAGCACATTGGTCGATATGTATGTTAAATGTGGCTCTCTTGCAGAAGCTGAAAACGTTTTCAACAAACTTGTGCATAAAGATATTGTGTTATGGACAGTATTGATTTCTGGCTATGTAGAGCATGGGTATGGTGAGAAAGCACTCCACTGTTTCACACAAATGCAAAGAGAGTGTAGTCTCTTGATAGACATCACTACACTTGTTTGCATCTTGAAGGCATGTGGGGGCATCGGAGCCTTTTATCATGGACATGAAATACATTCAAAAGTGATTATACAAGGATGGGAAAGTGACCTCTGTGTTGGAAGCTCTTTAGTTGACATGTATGCAAATTGCGGATTGTTCGAAGAATCACAACTTGTGTTCGATAAGGTTTTGAGCCCAAATGTGATGGCATGGAGTTCATTAATCGCCTTATACACCCAACTTGGTGAGAATGAGATTGTATGCAGTACCTTTGATAGAATGGTAGAAGGTGGAATCAAGCCAGATCTAGTCACATTGTTGAGTGTGCTTAATGCATGTAATCATGGAGGTTTAGTTGAGAAGGGTATAATGTACTTTGGGGCTATTAATGAGGATTCTGGTTACGTCCCCGCTCTAGAGCATTACACTTGTATTATTGATCTTTTGAGTCGTGCTGGACGTATCAACGAGGCCATAGAGATTGTTAAGAAGATGCCAATCCAACCAAAGTGTGTTCTGTGGCATATTGTGTTGGCTAATTGCCAGAAGTGGGGGAATGTGGAGTTAGGAAGACATACTTTTGCCCATGCCAGGCAACTAGATGATGAGGATTCTGCATCATATATTTACATGTCGAATATCTTTGTGGATGTGGGTGCTATGGACAATGCAACATAAAGGTTGAGTCTTAAGAATATAAAGACAAAGTGTGTGTGATGACTAAGATTTATGAGGACAGCACATCAGTATAAAATCACAACAACAAGAAATGAGATTCACCAAACCATGCACCCCTAAACTCGTCCTAATCGTCTATAATAAACAAGGATGTCCTGAATTATGAAGTTCAAATCATCCTATGGTTTGGCATCTTGTATGAACTCAATTACAATGAAGTTCAGTATAAGGGCTGAATACTAAGCAAAAAATATGCAGTTGGGGGGCATCAAGTTGATTGTAGAGCTACAACCTTCTGACTCTTGGCTGGGTCTCATAGTGTTTTGATGGCCATGAACCTTCCAGCTTTCGGATTTCTTTACTGGCTCATTGGATCCTTTATATCAAAATTAAAGGATAAATTGTCACTAGCAGCCAAGATTAAGTCTAATACAATCCAAAGGATCGAAGAAACTGAGGTGTATGCAATAGTGAACAGCATTGACGATCTCTGTGGTCGGGTTCAAACCCTTGATGATCATTGGCTTGGTCAATGAAAAGATCCAACAAAGATAACATATTTTTCTTGAGGATCGCTATGAAATGGTGGAATTGTGGTTTCTTTGATGCAAAGAGATGATCAGGATTCTGAGTAGCATTAGTATTAGCATTAGGGATATGATCCATATTAGGGTTAGGAATCGAAATAAGATAGATCAGGGTTAGGCTGTATATATAATCCTCTGCTCCATACCAATCTGACATAATTTACGAGAAATTTAGGGAAGCTACAGCACGCCTATTTGCCATGCTCAATCTGAACTAGTCATGGGTGATTAGGGGCACGCTTAAACAGGATTAGGGGCTCAGATCAAGGAAGAAAACCCACCATGTACATATGGAGAAACAATTTCAAAGTCTTATGCTTATATGAGCGATGAGAAAGTGCACCATTCATTGCCAGTGAGATATGTCATCATTTGGGTATAGAGAATAAAAGGAGATGTAGCCATCACTCATGTGTTTGTTTGTTTAGCATTATGGATTCTCGTGGATTCAATTGGTAAAGGATAGTCAGTATGGGTGCATAGCTCTTCTCTAACTCTAACTAGGAAGGTAATGCATTGTTTTCATCTATTGTTTCATCCTAAACGTTTCTCGAAAACAATTATATATATGTGCATAATAGGAACGAAGAATCCCCTTCAATTAAGAAGGGTAAATTACCATTTTAAGGTTGAAAGTGTGTTCATGGATGGGATGGGTCAGTCAACTAACGTTATCAAATTCTAAAAGCCAAACAATGAGTTACATTGGCTTTTAGACTTTGATATGTCCATACTATATACTATATTTCGTTTACATTTTGTATTTGTTTCATTTTTCACACCTTTTTTGGTTTCCGTTGAGAGGGAAAGCGATACACTCCACCTACTCTTCGGAATAATTATAATATTGTGATAATAACAAAAAGACAACAAGACATAATTGAAGTGAACAGACAGACAGATATTTCCCACAGAATCGACCATGTGCTTTTATTATTAAATTTGTGTATGGCAGGCAGAGTTGAGATGACTCTTTAACCCGCGTTTCTTTTCATTTTACATATGAGGTGCAGGGAATTATTACCTGCTTTTCTCATCATACACATGGGTGTGGGGATGATTGATGGCCATCTTTTTATTATGTACTCACTCCCAACTTCATGTGCAGAAGAAGAAGAAGAAGAAAAAGATGTTCTACTTCTTCATCATCAGGATTGAGCATGCACAAGAGAAAGAGATAGAGTGAGTGTGATGGCATGCATCGTCTCATCATTGGGCTATCTGAAGATTCATGTTTTATATTGATTTCACAATGATGGATGGATGAATGATCACGATGCATATACTCCTCCGTAGACCTGCAAGATAGATAAATACACCATGATCATTCTCAAACCAAATACAAAAACATACTTCCTTATTTTATATGAGAAAAGCATCCAATGTATGTGAGCAAAGCATGAAGAACTTACTTTACAGCAAAAGAAGAAAACAAAGCTATACCTTAGAAGCTCGGTCTACTGGCAGCTTGGCATGTAGAACGAAGACATCGCCGTAACAAAACCATCTTCGTCGTCTTCACTGTCCTTGGACAGCGAACCACTCAGCACTCCCGAATCTAGAGTGCTCCTGGGACTAGGAGGAGAAGTATATAGGCAGAGGCCAGGAGCATCATTAGCGGCGGGGGGCACCTTAAGGAATGGATGGTGGAGAAGCTGAGACGCGGTCCATCTCTTACGAGGATCCCTCTGGAAACACTTGTCCAAGAAATCTTTGCCTTCTTCAGAGAGATCTTCAGGTAGGGGAGGATTCTCATCGGAGCAGGCAATCTTCGATATGACAGAGACGAAAGACAGCGGCAAGTTCACCCAAGGTGGGCATCCCTGGCACATCTCCACCACGGTGCAACCAAGAGACCAGATATCCGAGGGGAAGCTTTGTTCCACACCTTGCAATGCCTCCGGAGCCATCCAAAACGGTGTCCCTTTGAAATCAGATGAAGACCTGGAGGTTCCACGTGCATCTATTTTGCTGGGCAGCGTGGAATCAATGCCCACATCATCCGACAGCTTTCTGGCTAAACCAAAGTCTGCAATCTTCACCGAGGAAGAACTGATCAAAAGATTTTGTCCTTTAATGTCACAGTGGATGATCCCTTGAACATGGAGGTAGGTCAAACCCTCCACAACATCCCTGGCGAACCTCCGTACCTGTGATAATAAGCGAAAAATAAATAAATAATATTAGTATAGTTATTAACTGTTTCTTATGAACACGGCGAGGCGAACCTTCCGTACCTGCTCCTCCTGGAGGCGTCCGCCACATCTCTTTAGTAGGTCAGAAACACTTCCTCCCTCCATGTATTCCAAGAAGAGGTTGCGGGAAGCATGGCCACTCCTGTCGTACGAAGTGTCATCTCCTAGATACGAGATGACCTGAGCGCAGTTCAAGCTTCGGAGGATGGAGATCTCCGATTCCATGGCTGTTAGCTCCGGTGACTTGCGATAGGAATACATGGTTTCTGCAGAGGTAGACTTCACCGCAAACATGAGCCCGTCATCTAGATCGATGGCAAGAGAGACAGAGCCACACGACCCTGACCCGAGAGTAGACTGATGAGTCCATCGGGAGATGGAACATGAGACAGAAGAGGTCTTCTTCTTCTTCTTCTTCTTCTCAGCAATAATGGTAAGTGTTGTTGCGCTGTCATCATTGGTGAGGAGGTGAAGGGCCTGAGGAAAGAGACAAAAGAAAACAACAATTGATTAAGTCAAGTTGAGGGAAAAAATGATCGATGTAAACATAGATGCCCTGATACATCCAATGTACATGTGTGTATATAAATACAAAAAAGCAAAAATGACTACTCTATCAATGATTGCTACATGTATATCAATAATATATACATATGTATATGACTGTGATGACCATTTTGGCAAGAAAGGATGTCGTTTTTACAATTCTAAACATCCCAAAATAAATAATAATAAAAAGGAGTAGGATAGAAGAAACAAAGAAGATCAACCAATCCTCGTCATCAATTAACAAACACACAAAAACAGTACCTAAACCCAAACAACTTGAGTTTTGCTGCAAAGCTATTGGACTTATTAATGTAACTTCAAATAGAAACAGCCATAGCTTATAATTCTAAAAAAAATAGGGAGAATGTGAACACTAATTCACATGAATGTGAACACTAACTCACATGAATCCAGAAATAACCGTATCCCAAATACCTTTTGGTATCTTGTATATATATGTCTATTCATATCTTGTATCTGGCTATTACCATCAATTACTATTACCAAAAATACATACATTATCACAAAGAAATGTAAGTAAATAGGAGAAGAAATTTTGATGATGAAGAAGAAGAGGAAGAGGAAGAGGTAACGCTTCCATCAATTACTATTACCAAACATACATACACTATTACCAAACATACATACATTATCACAAATAAATGTAAGTAAAGAGGAGAAGAAACGAAGAGGAAGAGTACATATATTATCACAAAGAAATGTAAGTAAAGAGGAGAAGAAATTTTGATGAAGAGGAAGAAGTAACGCTTCCATCAATTACTATTACCAAACATACATACATTATCACAAAGAAATGTAAGTAAAGAGGAGAAGAAATTTTGATGAAGAGGAAGAAGTAACGCTTCCATCAATTACTATTACCAAACATACATACATTATCACAAAGAAATGTAAGTAAAGAGGAGAAGAAATTTTGATGAAGAGGAAGAAGTAACGCTTCCATCAATTACTATTACCAAACATACATACATTATCACAAAGAAATGTAAGTAAAGAGGAGAAGAAATTTTGATGAAGAGGAAGAAGTAACGCTTCCATCAATTACTATTACCAAACATACATACATTATCACAAAGAAATGTAAGTAAAGAGGAGAAGAAATTTTGATGAAGAGGAAGAAGTAACGCTTCCATCAATTACTATTACCAAACATACATACATTATCACAAAGAAATGTAAGTAAAGAGGAGAAGAAATTTTGATGAAGAGGAAGAAGTAACGCTTCCATCAATTACTATTACCAAACATACATACATTATCACAAAGAAATGTAAGTAAAGAGGAGAAGAAATTTTGATGAAGAGGAAGAAGTAACGCTTCCATCAATTACTATTACCAAACATACATACATTATCACAAAGAAATGTAAGTAAAGAGGAGAAGAAACGAAGAGGAAGAGGAAGAGTACATACATTATCACAAAGAAATGTAAGTAAAGAGGAGAAGAGGAGGAGGAGGAGGAGGGAGAGGGAGAGGGAGAGGAAGAAACGAAGAGGAAGAGGAAGAAACGAAGAGGAAGAGGAAGAAACGAAGAAGAAGAGGAAGAGGAAGAAGAAGAAGAAGAGGGAGGGGGGGGAAGAGGAAGAGGAAGGAGAAGAAGAAGAAGAAGAAGAAGAAGCGGGGGAAGCGGAAGGGGAAGGAGAAGTAGAAGGAGAAGGAAGGAGAGGCAGAAGGAGAAGAAGGATTAAGGAGAAGGAGAAGGAGAAGGATTAAGAAGGAAGAAGAAGGAGAAGGATTAAGAAGGAAGAAGAAGGAGAAGGATTAAGAAGAAAGAAGAAGAAGAAGAATTAAGAAGAAGAAGAAGAAGGATTAAGAAGAATGAAGAAGAAGGATTAAGAAGAATGAAGAATGAAGAAGAAGGATTAAGAAGAAGAAGAAGAAGAAGAAGGATTAAGAAGAAAGAAGAATGAAGAAGAAGGATTAAGAAGAAGAAGAAGAAGAAGAAGAACGATTAAGAAGAAAGAAGAAGAACGATTAAGAAGAAGAAGAAGAACGATTAAGAAGTAAGAAGAACGATTAAGAAGGAAGAAGAAAGAAGGATTAAGAAGAAGAAGAAGAAGAAGAAGACTGAGAGAGAGAGAGAGAGAGAGAGAGAGGTTACCATGGCGAAAGGAGGAGAGCTGCAGAGACGCAGAGAGATGGAGATGGAGCTGCAAAATGCTTCTTCAGAGACTCCAAAATGCTTCTGCGCGCGATACAAGAATAGAAGAACGTGGAGTTATTTGCGTTTTATTGCACACACACACAGAGAAGAGAGTGTATAGCGTATAGCGTGTATTTTGCAAATACATACATATACATAGTGTATAGTGTATAGCGTATAGCGTATTTGCAAATACATACATATAGTGTATAGTGTATAGTGTATAGCGTATAGCGTAAGAATTGTTCGTATGTGCTCGCCAAATCCGCATGAGAGATACGATGAAGAAGAAGAAGGAGGAGGAGGAGGAGGAGAGGTCGTACATAACATACGAGAGATACATATATATGTATGTATGTACATAAAATATGCTATATATGTAATTGAGGATAATATGTAGGATAATATGTTGGAAGTCATTGAATTAAGGAAGGAAGGAAGGGTTCTTCTTCAATAATGGGTGACAACAATGTTTGGTGTTGTGGAACAAACACCAAATATAATATATGTATGCAACAAACACTTGGCACATGTGAATGTTAACTAGTTATTAAATTAGTTATATATATTATTAAACTACCAACATGAGGCCTTCGAGGCCATTGTAGAATGTAAGAGTAGAACGTATGACCTTTGGGTCTCCGTTGGAGAACCCAACCTAATGAACTACAACCCATTTGGGCTTCCTATCTCCTTTCCAATATGTTGTTATTCCTTTGTTGGCACGTTCAAAGAACATGATTTGTTTTGTATAGAATATTCTTAACCATTTTCATGCAATAATAATGAAATCCCTCAATACCTTTGAATTTGGGGTTTGGGGATTTTATTTACTTTTAGTGGGAATGCAAATTAAGTTGCATCAATGTTGTTTCGTAAACCAATCTCAGACTACTTGACATAGTTTCAACATGCCACCACCAAACGTTGTTTAGAAGCCGATCTATTCATCCACTTGGATAGAATCTCCCCTAGCTCAGCTCACTAACAAATCAATGAAGTAGACATGTGTTTCTGAATCAATCATTTCGTAGGATCGAAGTGATGGGAGCGGAGCGGAGCATCCGTAGGAAAGGTAAGACAATTGGTCAAAGCAAAGGTAGTAGCCAACCACCAAACGTGACACAAAATCTCTCCCCAACTTCTTTCGTCTATCCTCTTACTCGGTCTAAAGCTTGTGGGATGTTGGTAGAATTACAGTCCTCATCCCTCCCAATATTTTGGGAATTCCTTGATGATTTGAATGTACTTTCTATCCATGCTTCGTCATTCGATTATTGTAATACATGGCTCCATTTTTTAACCCTAATACTAAATAGTAAATGCATGAGTTATGGAAGTTGAAATATAATCGATGGAATATAATATTACCATCAATAATATACTATCAAACTCACTACAACCTCAATCAAGATTCCCGTTAGATCCCCTTGTCTCTAAATACATGGCCCAAATTCCTCGTGTCAACTTCCCTAAAGTCTCCAACATGAAGAATTATTGTACTAATATGCCTTTTAATTGGCGAATGTGCTCAAAACCTCATACTAAGCATAAAAAATAAGTCATTCTACATACACCAATTATGCATCTGGGAGGCCATCCTAAAATGAAGAAAGGCGTTCTCGACTAAACAAGACTAAAGACTCATGTTAAAAAGGGATTTCAAGGCTCCACTTAGAGAAGCCTGTTTTGTGGACATAACTTTCCAAATAGCCCTTGGTATTGGACAACCAATCAATCAATTTCATTATGTTCCTCCGAAACAATTGTGCAATCTTGTGGTGTGCCTCGTCAAGAGTGCGTCTATATATACCAGCTTGGTCGTACTTGGTAGACTTGTGCAAGAGTGCAAGAGTGCAAGATCATTGGAATTGGAATTGCAAGAGTACGGACTTGATCATCCTACACCAAGTACAACACATATCTGACCTAACCCGAACGTTAATCTCAATCAACATAATGTCCAAATATGTGTACAATATGACATTGACAGAGTCGTTATGTATTCTAAGAAACATATAAGACTTATTCATAGTAGTCGTAGTGAAAAGCATTTCGGTGAGTTCAAATTATCAAAAGCCCTCATGTAGGGTTGTTCCAAACCATCTTGGTGGAGCATATCTCCACATTATTCTTTCTCCAAAAGAGATGAAGACCTCAACGTTTTTCCAAATTTCGTGAAACTGTTGTTGTTTATGAATCACAACCTCAAGCTCACCAGCAATTGCATCATATATGACCTCTTAAAGTGTGTAAGAGCGTTGTTGTGAAGATTTTCGGCAACAATATGAAAATTGTGTGCAACGAACGAAATCGAGAAGGTGCAATGTGCACCGTGTGAAAGGGGTGAAGGCCACATGCATATGCTAGCATGTCATAAATAGGATTGAAATGAGAATCATAAAAGAAAAGCGAGATGTAAAGTTGAACATGTGCACGTGTGATGTGCGCTCAATTGTAAATATAAAAATAAGACTAAAGCCTAGTAACATCTAAGTGCATACATAGGGGTGGAAGCAAGGCTTGAACCTTGCACCTCCAAGATAGGAGACAAATTAATATACCGAACCACTACTGCTCAATATTTTCTTTTTTGATATTCAATATTTTGTAGGAAACAAACATATAAAAACTGTGGGCACAAAACCATGGTTTTAGCCCGTGGTTTCAACCCATGGTTTTAGCCCGTGGGTTTAGCCCATGGTTTTTTGCATGGAGAGACCTATAAAAGCCTATAATGGGGCTTGTGTAAGGAGGCGAGTGATATAAGCAAAAAAAAACAAACTTTTAATCAAAGATTGGAGTTATCCTAATGGTGATGTATCTTGTCTCGTAAAACTAAAGTCAAGGGTTCAATCTCTCTCTCTCTTTCTCTTTTCATCCATCTATCTATCTTCAATACTTTCTCACTTATGCTACTAAAAACATCGAATCCTTCCGGTCCAGGACCCCGGTGGTCCCGCTAACTCAACTACATTCTGTTTAATTTTCTGAAACACATATTTACATCTAGCCTTCCACAATACCCAAACTACTAGAGAAGATATCGTAGACTAGACCATATCCTCTTCCAAACAACAGACTATTGTAGTATCAGAGACCTCCAATACATTTCAGTGAGTTCATCTCCACTAAGGGCTATTTTAATAAGTTCCTAATACTCAATGATGTGTCCCAAAGACAGAGAAGGATTTTATTATCATCCACGGAGGTAAAATATGATCCATGGGACCAAAGTGAAGCATTTCACATAGTGTATGGGGATCTATGAAATATCATAATAAATCTTGTGATTGAAAAAGAAACACGGTAAGTGAGGTGATATGTTCAAAATTATATTTTAGGTGGAACATTATATTGTCACATTCAAACTTGAGTGTGTTTGGGGGAAAATGTGCATAGTCAACGAATCTCCTCGCATATGCACCTTTGCCCCCATCGCACATTGAAAAAAATGTGAGCTAAATCATATGGAATCAATGTTGTGGATGGTTTACGAGGCTTAATGGGTTACAATTGCATGCACATCGCCCTTTTGGAGAAGAAGATGGTTTGGTAGTTTGGTGCAATCTGTAGTATAATGTGTGGTGCATCAGACTCCACATCTCTCTTGATGCATCTTCAAATTCACTAGGGTCTCTATTAAATCATCAAGAAATAAGTTAAATGCACCCCATTGTCCTAAACGCTTCTATATATATTGTTTCCATTCATAACTTGCCGACTTTAGGTGCTCCCATTGAATGCATGTCTTTGGATTTACCGGAGTTTATATGTCTACATGCCAATATCATTACTTGGAGAGTCTGGATAACCATGTTCCCCATTGATAGTGAGTTGGGTGATGGTGATTGTCAAGCACTATCGAGCCTCTAGGTCACTTACCCTAATATTGTGAACTCTCAGTCACCTCTCTCGAAAGCACTCACCTTACTAAGAATCTCACTAATGTATTAATAGACTCAACCCTTATATACACACATTGTTACACAAGTAAATACATTACGAGCAATCGAACAAGCCACACTTCAATTAATAGAGCATAGGTTTTGTCTAAATAACGCTTAACACTAATCACTCACTTCAAAAGTACGAGAGAGAGAGACAGATAGAGAGCTCTATTATAGTTTATCATATGGGGGAAGAAAACTAAAAATTCGCACAAAGTGGCTAAAAAGGCACGATGGTGAGTTTTATGGCTCACATACAAAAAGGTTGTTCCCTTTCACATTGGGTTGGCCATTAAATCTCTAAAACTACTTTGTTGCATTCCCTTATCTACCTCCATTGGGGTAGTCATTGTAGTTTTCCAAACAAAGTAAATTGATGTACATAAAATTTATTACATAGAATATTTGCAAATACATTTGAACATGCTATATACTAGCTAAACTCAATAATCATATTGTTGGACAGGGAAGAATACCTACATATCGAAGTTCAAAGTCAAGACATGTGAACAACATCTCCATTATATGAACATATCGTAAAGAGGCTGACAATATGTGTTGGTTTAGCGTATACGGTCCCAAATCAATAGGGGGTTGTTCTTCTTGGATCATGCAATGTACAACAAATACTCAACAAGAACTCAAATTTTTGTAAACAGCTCAGGTTCAATTCAATTTGGTTCAGGTTCAGAGATTTGTAAATAGTTCAATTGGGTTTAGTTTGGATTGGCTTGGGGGTTCACAAGTTCAGTTTGCGCCTTTATTAGCATAATGGCTGCAAATATTTATTAACTTTATAAATTATTTAATATATGTTATGTGTTATGAAGTTTAAATTTGAAGCCTAACAATTCTTTTAAGTTTAAAAAAAATTAATAAGCATTTACTGAAAAGTTAAAATTGAGGAGTACAATCACCAATAATTCACTTTGAGCCGACAATCAAACTAAGAATCCTTGGCATAACAATTTGTAAATCTTGTGAAAAATCCCTCAAATTGTTTTGGTTTAAAGGTTTCAAGGTTTGGTTTGGTGTGTAAGATTCAAATGTTTTAAATTATTTGAGTTTGTGACTCCTGACCCGAATTGTGGTCAACTCCTACCTTCATCCTCATCTTCATTCTCCGCTCCACTCTCACTTAAATGATCATCTTTCATCCGTTGTCTACAATCCCTTACTGCCTAAGCACAACTATTAGAAATGGTTGTCAGTATTCTACATACACCAATTATGCATCTGAGGGGCCATCCCAAAATGAAGAAAGCCATTCTCGACTCTACATGACTAAAGACTCATATTAAAAAGGGATTTCAAGGCTCCCTTTTTAACATGACTCTCTTGCAGACATAACTTTCCAAGTAGCCCTTGGCATTGGACAACCAATATATCCATTTCACTATGTTCCTTTGAAACAATTGTGCAGTCTTGTGGTGTGCATCGTCGAGAGTGCGTCTATATATACCAACTTGGTCGAACTTGGTAGTGTGCAAGAGTGCAAGATCATTGTAATTGGAAACATCATGATTCAATTACCAAGTATGAACTTGATCATCCTACACCAAGTACAACACATATCCGATCTAACGCTAACTTTAATCTCAATCAACATAATGTCCAAAGATATGTACAAGATGACATTGAGAGAGTCGTTATGTGTTCTAAGAAACGTATAAGAATTTTTCATAGTAGCGGTAGTGACAAGCATTTCAATGAGTTCATCTCCACTAAGGGCCATTTTAATAAGGGCCTAATACTCAATGACACGTCCCAAAGACAGAGAAGGATTTTATTATCATCCTCAGAGGTAAAATATGATTTGTGGGACCAAAGTGAAGCATTTCACATAGTGTATGGGGATCTATGAAATATAATAATAAATCTTGTGATTAAGAGTGCACATTGTGATTGAAAAAGAAACATGGTAAGTGAGGTGATATGTTCAAAATTATATTTTAGGTGGAGTCCATTATATTGTCAAATTTTGAACATGATTTTACTAGCTAAACTCAATAATGATATTGTCAGACAAGGAAGAATACCTACATATCAAGGTTCAAAATCAAGACATGTGAACAACATCTCCATTGTATGAACATATCGTAAAGAGGTTGACAGTATGTGTTGGTTTAGGGTTTAGGGCCCCAAATCAATAGAGGGTTGTTCTTTAGTACCCATGCCGTATCTTCTTGGATCATGCAATGTACAACAAATACTCAACAAGAACTCAAATTTTTGTAGACAGTTCAGGTTCAGTTCAGTTTGGTTCAGGTTCAGAGATTTGTAAACGGTTCGATTGGGTTTAGTTTGGATTGGCTTGGGGGTTCACAAGTTCAGTTTGAGCCTTTATTAGCATAATGGCTGCAAATATTTATTAACTTTATAAATTATTTAATACATGTTATGTGTTATGAAGTTTAAATTTTGACGCCTAACAATTCTTTTAAGTTTAAAAAAAAATTAATAAGCATTTACTGAAAAGTTAAAATTGAGAAGTACAATCACCAATAATTCACTTTGAGCCGACAATCAAACTGAGAATCCTTGGCATAACAATTCGTAAATCTCATGAACCATTAGGGTTAAGCTGAAAAATCCCTCAAATTGTTTTGGTTTAAAGGTTTCAAGGTTTGGTTTGGTGTGTAAGATTCAAATGTTTTAAATTATTTGAGTTTGTGACTCCTGACCCGAATTGTGGTCAACTCCTACCTTCATCCTCATCTTCATTCTCCTCTCCACTCTCATTTAAATGATCGTCTTTCATCCGTTGTCTACAATCCCATACTGCCTGAGCACAACTATCAGAAATGGTTGTCAGCCCGACTGTCATTAGGATCGGTCATCAGCTTGTTACTTGGCTTAGCTATTTACCATCACTCAGCAATCATCAACTAGCAGCTCAGTCTAATGGTCAATTTGTGGACATCCTTTGGCTGAGCTCGGCTCAGTTCAGCTTGGTAATCTTTTTTATGCAGCTTTTATAAGTGTCTTTTTTGTCTTGTCCTTCATTTGCAAGCAACAACAAGATGGCGAAGAAGTGGGATGATTGCATATAACAAAGTAAGACACCTAACAAAGTAAGATGTGGGAAGAGACTTGCATAATTGCCGAGCTGAGGCAAGTGTCACATGGAGTTGAGCAATGGCTCCATCCCTGAGCTTATAACTGGGCTTACTATCAATACCCATTAGCCAAGTGATAATCGAGCCCTGTGATGGCCAACACTGAGTTGATGGTCGAAAGTTGATGGCCGAGTGATAACCAAGCTGATAGTCGAAAGTTGATCATCGAGCCAAGCCGATAGCTATGCGGTAAGCAACCCGAACAATAGGCGATGACTAATAGCCATGAATGGATATTTTTAATGTTCATACAGAGGCCAATAATGACCCATAGGACCTAAGTACAAAAGTTATATTGACAAGATATATTAACGTCTTTTAAGAGGCCAAAATGGCATATAAGACCAAACAAGAGATTACACCTTAAGCGTTGTCTCGTCTTTAAGAACAACAAATCAAAATAGAATAAGCATTACTCAATAAATATAGTGAATAGATCACTTGATGGCATATCCTAGGAATTGTGGGATTAAGGGCTCGAGTAAGTTGTCCCACAAGTGTGCCAAGTGATATCTGCCCAATTAAGTGCCCCAATAAAGCTAGAGCATTTTGTAACTAGGATATCATCAGTTACATAAGTACTTTGAAATCTATAGCACATAGTTGCAAATGAATTAGGGTTCTCTTCTGTGTCTCTCTTCTTCCATGTCCTATGTTACACCACCCCATGAAGGGGGAGCCACCAATGGTATCTTTCCCTTCAACAAATTCGTACACAAGCATTTTAAATATAGAATCATTGTTAGAATGGTGCATACCTTCTCTGGCGATATGTGCAGAAGAATTGAGCAAATGCCAAAAGGCTCAGGTCAGCAGAGAATGTGCTCACTAATTTGTCTACCTCTTTGACTCCATCACTATCATCCTTCAAGTTCTGAAAGAATAAAGATACGAATCTACTTTTCAAAAACCCCATATGAGAAAAAAGACTAAGTGGTTTGTGCCCATCTTACCTTTTGCAATGTAGGAGAAAGAAGCGAGTGCCTCCCTATTGGATCATCACCATATGTTCTAGACACAACCTTACTCTTCACAAGAATTACACCCTTTGGAAAGGGATTACTCATGTCAGTAGAGTGCCACCATGGTGAATCTGTCAAGTAAGATTAGAATGTCATTATCAGGATAAAAACTGAAACTTCTGTCAAATCCTTAATTGTTTTGCTCACCACAAGGAGACGGCATTATATCCTGAGGCCAATAACGTGGTCCACAAATACGAACACCTTTAAGCTGGAAAAGGACAATGTTATATGTTGAATTAAGAAGTGTACAAGTGTTCAAGAATTGGAAAATGAATGAGAACCGTACCAGGCAACGTTCTGGCAAAAGACAAGGAGAAACTTGGCAAACTGTAGTTTCAGAATGTGAGAAGGTCTCTTGCATTGTTATTTCACGCAGTGCATAGACTGGAAGACCTGTGTCGACATCAATTGTCTGGATACACCGTGGCTCTGTGGCCAGGACAGAAAGGTGCTGAAAAGCCTATATATGGAAAAAATAACCTTTTATACAAAAATTTGTTATACATAAGAGCCCTTTAAAAGGAAATAACAGGTTCATCAATTAGCAGATACAAGTCTTTGGTACCATCAATAATGACACATACAGTATGTTTTAGACTGAGAGAAATATCAGTACTTTCTTACCATATTTTTCCTCTTTTTAGGAAAAAAAGGGATGCATATTAATAGAGTCACATTTAAAATTATTACAAGCACACTTGGGAAGTTCAAAATGATGGAACCTGCAGATGACATCGATGATCATTTGGAGCTGTTGGAAATCAAGGATATAATGCAATAAGTAGAGCTGCAACTGCATTATTATTTGTTGAGAAGGTTGCAGTACCACCTCCTAGGAATATGAATCCAATAGCCATGTTGTTCTGAGAATCAACCAGTGCTTTTAAGGTTTTGAAATGAAAAAATTATATGAAACAAAGCTACAGAAAAGTCAATATAAACCTAAATGAGAATACTGCATATTAGGTTGGAAACAAAACAAAGCTTAGTTTGGTGGGACTTACAGCTGTATGATTTCCATAACTGATTGCACCATCGACATCATTTCTTCTTCGTAAGTATCGAAGGAGCTTAGACATACCTACATGACCAGTACCTGCCATTACCTGCAAAAATATAATGTAAGATATTTGTTCCACATGATCCCAATATGAGCAAGTTTTCTTGACAATAGTTTCTAAAAGTTGACAGCAAGATCCCATTACCACGCTGACAGATAAGATGGTACCATTCAAACATGTTTCTAATGTGCCACGATCAACATAAGAGGATCTGCCATTTGGACCAATTGTACCTCCTATGATGAATAAGATATATAAATGAGTGTGATACTACTACAAGCTCTTGCATTCTACAAAATGTTTACAACAAAGATTGGAAATCATCTTTGAACATAGAAAAGTTCTGTATAGGACCTCTTTAAGAAAATAAAGAGGCATAACGATACAGTAATTCCTGAGAAAACAAAACACAAAAATTAGTATCTTGCTTAGAGCTTAGTCTATCATTTAATAATAAAGTTCATAAACACATGAAATCATACCAATAGACCAGCATGCTCCTGCTAGAACATTCACATGTGCTTCTACTAGGGCTTCCATGTCTACATCCCCAGCAGGAAGTTCAGAATCTTCTCTATCCTTTGATGACATGGCAAGTTAATCCTTTATTATTGCAGGTATTTGTGCTTGAACCCACTCCTTTGTTGCCTGAACACTATTTCTGAACATGATTAATTGATGGTAGTGATATATGTATTGGGAACCAATGTAAAACTTTGAAATTTGGTTTTTTGAATATGTTTTTGATATTTTTGGATAATCTTCAAAACTTTCAACCAGGTTAGATGCATGTATCTAGGTTAGGTTTAGGTATAACAATCGGCAACAGTTTGGATAAACCCTAAACCCTAAACTCGAACCGAACCGAACCGAACCGCAAAACCGCAGCTTAACGGTTTAAACAGGTTCGGTTCGGTTCGGGTTTTCTAAAATGGTTCGGTTCGGTTTCAACATTTAGAAACCGCAGTTTAAACAGTTTAATGGTTGTTTTTTTTACTCTTTTTTTTTTAATTTTGAACGTAGTTTCAACGTGCCACCAAACATTGTTGCTTAAAAGCCAATCTATTCATCCACTTGGATAGAATCTTCCCTAGTTAACTAACAAATCAATGAAGTAGACATGTGTTTCTAAATCAATAATTTCGTAGGATCAAAGTGATGGGAGTGTAGGTAGGAAAGGTGGACAATTGGTCAAAGTAAAGGTATTAGCCAACTACCAAACATGGCACAAAATCTCTCCCCAACTTCTTTCTGTCTATCCTCTTGGTCAGTCAAAAGCTTATGGGATATTTTGGGATTTCCTTGATGATCTGAATGTACTTTCAATCATGTTTGGTTTAGAGTTTGATTATTGCAATACAAAGCTCCATTTTTTAACCCTAATACTAAGTAGTAATGTATTAGTTATGGAAGTTGAAATATAATCGATGAAATATAATATACTATCAATAATATACCATCAAACTCACTACAACCTGAATCAATATTCCCATTACATCCCTTGTCTCTAGATACATGGCCCAAATTCCTCGTGTCAACTTCCCTAAAGTCTCCAACACGAGGACAACTAATCAATCGATTTCAACTATGTTCCTTTGAAACAATTGTGTAGTATTGTGGTGTGTATCATTGAGGATACGTCTATATATACCAGCTTGGTTGATCTTGGCAATGTGCATGAGTGCAAGATTGTTGGAATTGGAAACATTATGATTCAATTATCGAGTAGGAACTTGATCATCCTACCCTCATCTCACATTGAAAAGAATGTGAGCTAAATCATATGGAATAAATGTTGTGGATGGTATGAGGTTGAATGGGTTAAAATTGCATGCACATTGCCCCTTTGGAGAAGAAGATGGTTTAGTAGTTTGGTGCAATATGTAGTACTATAATGTGCGGTGCATCAGACTCCACATCTCTCTTGATACATCTTCAAATTCACTAGGGAATCTATTACATCATTACGAAATCAATTAAATGCCTCCCATTGTCCTAAACATTTCTATATATGTTGTTTCCATTCATAACTTGTCGACTTTAGGTGCTCCCATTGAATGCATATCTTTGGATTAGCGGAGTTTACATGTCTCCATGCCAATATCATTCACTGAAGGGTACAGATAACCTTATCCCCCATTGATAGTGAGTTGGGTGATGGTGATTGTCAAACACTATTGAGCCTCTAGCCTCACTTACCCTAATATTGCGAACTCTCACTCACCTCTCTCAAAAGCACTAACCTTACTAAGAATCTCACTAGTGTATTAATAGACTCGAGCATTATATACATACATTGTTACACACGTAAATACATTATGCGCAATCGAACTAGCCGCACTTCAATTAATCGAGCACAAAATTTGTCTAAATAACGCTTAACACTAATCACTCACTTCAAAAGTACGAGAGAGAGAGAGAGAGAGAGAGAGAGAGAGAGAGAGAGAGAGAGAGAGAGAGAGAGAGAGAGAGAGAGAGAGAGATCTATGTGTATTATCGTATGGGGTAAGAAAACTAAAAATTCGCACGAAGTGGCTAAAAAGGCACAATGGTGAGTTTTATGGCTCATATACAAAATGGTTGTTCCCTTCCACATTGGGGTGGCCATAAGGCTTAAATCTCTAAAACTACTTTGTTGCATTCCCCTATCTCTTGGTCTCATGGTTGTTCTTTAGTACCCATGCTCGTATCCTCATGGATCATGTAATGTACAACAAATACTCAACAAGAACTCAAAATTTCACTATTGTGTACCTTTTGAAGTTGTTTTATTGTCTTACCACCCAACTTTACATTGTTGATGGTAGTTGTTTTCTTGAACCTCAAGACAATTCTCAACAATCCTTTCCAGGCACACGATCTTAGTGAAAAATGATGTAGCCTCAAGAAGTACAAGCACACAAGACATCTACATATCGACTTAAGTCTTAAAGAGATAAAGACTTCATAAGAAACTTTTTCAGACTCTTTCCAAGCTCTCGTAACTTGCAAAGCCTTTCAACTTTAATTATACGAAGTGCATGTCTTACTTTAATTGTACGAAGTTCACCTATTTCTTGTGAGCATTATGGGGGTGGAGGGGTACTTACATATTGGTATGTATATGATTCCATTTTGTGGGAAGAGACTCCCTTAATGCAATCCATGGCTTTTGAGTATAGAGTTACCATAGATCTTGCAATAATAACTTGCCCCATTCATCATTGTGGAGAGGTGTAGGGTAGTGAGGAGGTGGAGTGCTCTTGATGACAGATGTTGATGTGGTAGTTGTTGCGAAAGAAATAAAGAAAGCATAGTCGAATATGCAATAGTGTTATTGAAATTTCATTGCCCATACACAGACAACATAAAACCTTCTAATAGATTCAAAAATTGCAAGCATATATTCACTTGGCATCCCTAATTATTTGATGCACCTCTAAAGATGCCCATGAGGTACCATATTTAAAAAAATGTTGAAGTCTACAAAGCAACGATATAAAACTTTATTTCTCAATTGATTTTCTTCCATTAGTACTCAATGAGTGACAAGGCAATCGATGGTGTTATGGTGTTTTTGAAAGCCAAAGTGTTCATAAGCTCTCTTACCATTTTTGTTCGACCCATGCACTTATTGACCTTTGGTTTCATATTATACATACAAATAGTTTTGCAATTAGTAAGGTGACCACGATGGCCCAAATATTGTTTTGGATGTTAGAGCATGTGGGGATCATTTCTTCAAGTGCATTTTCAAGTTTTCTTATGGATTTACAATATATCCCTCTCTCTACATAGACACCAGGTATGTAGAGAAGAGTTATAAGTTGTAACAAGTGGGTTGTACATTCAATTAATATAGTTGTGTGCTTTTACCATTGGGAGATAGAGGGAGAGTGTAGCATATAATAGATGTTTTATCATCCATGATGAGGCCAAATTTGAGCAATGGAACCAAATCAACATATCATCTATGTGATTGCTCTCTAAGAAGGGAGTTGCTACTCTGTAGTAAAAACTATGTGAAAATAATGCGCACACATACGTGCTTGCACTTCTTGGTGGACATTTGAGTATGAGATTTACATTATCATGCCCATCTAAAAAGTCATCATATTTCTCGCAAATTACCTTATACGTCCAACATGCGATAAGTAAGTGATATTTATCCTCCACCAAAATAAAAAGATTTAGGTTTTCTAAAGATACATGATCATTACTTGAATGCAACGTGGTGGAATGAGAATGCCTCACCCATAGTGAACTTTCTTCATTTTTAGTCCCTCTTGGACTTAGTTTATCTAACATACGCATATCCAGGGTGATATCTAACATATAGCCTTAATATAGTTAGGGTAGGGCAATACGAGCATAAATCACACATCGTTATGAATTGTGTATCCATGTCAAATGATAAGGAATACAACTTGTAATTTTGAACTTTTGGATTGACCTTGTTTGTTCAATAGATTTAAATAGGTAGTTCAACAATCATGATCATGTGGGTAAGGAAACCTTGGCTATTCCATCCTCCAATACTACAAAGCACAATGTTAATGTCAAATGTTTGTGGACCATTTGTAACCCTCGAGATCCATAAACCTTTCAAATTTGATTGATTAAAACCACTTGACAAAGTTCCATGCTCATTACAACATTTTAAAAATGATTATGGAGATTTCTGATCAAGAGAGAGGGAGGAATTCTCTAGTAGATAGTAAAATGTGATACATTTCAACTCATGGATATGTTTGTTTATGAAGGCCACACATGAACTTGAAATTAAAAAAGAAAGCATACGAACTTGAAATTCAAAAAGAAATCATCTTGCTTTATTAATAGGAGATACATACATGCTAAATTGAAATCATCGTTGACTGGACCCCAAATAAATGACTAACATGATGCAAAAGATCCATGATTAGGTTGCATGGTGTAATAGAGATGTGTCACAAATGGGTAAATGTAAAAACACTGTATTGTAATGAATCTGTGATCACACATTGTGGGTGGGCTCAAAAACCCACACTATCGACCGAGCCACATTCACGTCCTAAAATCTGTCAAGATGTGAGAGTGTGGCCCCTCCATCTGCATCAGACGCCATCAGATGCTATTATGTTCAAGACTTCTGCACTCCTATGAGTCGGTGGGCCGGGACATCGTAAGACCAACGTTCAGGACATTCAGCAGAACACACCCAAATAGGTTTTCCGGAAAGTTCTACAACAAAGAAAAATGACCGCAGTTTCTTGGCATCTAGGGTCAAATTTTCACGTGGGAGGCTAGTGCTGAGGCAATGGGCGCACAAGACTTCTGCCATCATGCGAGTCGGTGGGTCGGGACACCGTAAGACCGAGATTAAGGATCTTTGGCGACGCACCCTGACAAATTTTCCGGAAAGTTCTAGACGAAGAAACAACACTAAAAAATGATCTAGATTCTAGATTCTAGATTCTAGAATATCCCCCCCCCCCCCACCACCACCACCACTTTTCCCTTTTGTTTTTTCCTCCTCTTCCTTTGGTTCTAGCAGAAATTGCTTTTTTATTATTTAAAGAAACAAATAAATAAATAAATTAAAAAATAGAAGTAAAAAAGAAAAGGAAGAAAAGCAAAGTGAAGGTTGCGCGGATGCAGAGATTATACCTGCCTCGTTTCTGCGTTTCCTTTGCGTCGCCAAATGTTCAGAAACGCCCAAGAGCGTTTCGAGGGCTCCCAGCCCCGTTCCTCCGGACTATGATAAATCTCACGGGGAATTTTTTATGAAGATTTGATTCGGATTATGAATATGCATGCAATGTGCGTATGACGAAGATTCTTCATTTTATGTGATGGAAGTTTCTCGGGATATGGATGATTGTATGGAGATTTTCTGAAGAGTTTTTTTATTCTGATTATATCTATCTATCTATCTATATATATGTATATATATGAGGAGGAACCTTCATTTCGTGTGATGCTTATATGCTATGCACCACTTTCCTGATGGCGGCATGTTTTACAAGAAGATCAGGTAATGCATTTTCTCCTCCCATTTAAATACACTTATTTGCATAACCTGATTTTAGTCTAATTTAATTTTAATCTAATGTATTAATAAAGTAATAGATTTTGCTTTTAGTTTTTGTCATGCTTATTATTTATGGCATTTCATAAGATGTACTTTGTGCATTATATTGTATATCTTGCATCATTTTTTCCTCCTTTCTTTCCATGAAAAACGTTTAAAAGGATGTACTACTTGTGGGTGTGATTTAGTATGATTTTGAATGAATTTACATTTAACCTTTGATATGCCTTACCTTTTTAATTTGGTCCGTTTCTTAGTGATTTCATCATATGAATGAAAGTCCTTGCACCATTTCCTTAATCAATATGAAAACTTTTGAATAGCACAGAAAATATCCTTGTTATAAGTATTTTTTGGATGAACATAATAAGCCTATGGTTATGCCTTATGTTGATACTACAGTTCATTTCTTAGTGCTTTCTATATTGGAAGGTTCAGTTTCTTTTATCCATTTTTTTGTAAGTAATTGGTGACATGTGTGCATATGTATGTCTTTAGATAAGGATAATAAGCTGATGTGTATTTGCTGTCTGTATGGCCATTTCCTTGTCTCTTCACTGCCTAATTTGCATTGTTTCCTTTAAGATTGTTACTTAAGGACCGATCATTGGCCTCACGGTATGTATGTGAACTTGTGTATAAAATGCCAACAATGGCAATAAATTCGTTCATGAAGGAAATATGGTTGTTTAAACAGATTTTGAGTTCTTTCTTTGACAACATCCAGTGATCACACATCCCCAAATATAAGTGTATTGTATTTCAATATGCTTGGTTGGCATGAAATACTGAACTCTGTCAGTAGAAATCAACTTTAGCTATCGCAATAGTGGCCCAGGTGGTAAACACATTAATTCTCTTCGGAGAAGTAGCCAAATTGCCTCACGTGGAGTGTAACAAGTGGCATGGTTTTCAGCTTCAACTATTGGCTGACATACTCTGCTATATAATGTAGGCCCCGAACAAGAGTTCAAAGCTACCTGAGTAGTTGAGTGGTGAATGTTAGGATTTCCAGTACAATCAGAATCTTACAGTCCAGTAAGTCACCGAACATCATGACCATATAGAATATGATGCATGAATGTGTTGGGTTGATACCACAATGTACAGTATGCAACAGCTTGACAAGACTT
This sequence comes from Azolla caroliniana, assembly GCF_043228905.1. NCBI lineage: Eukaryota > Viridiplantae > Streptophyta > Polypodiopsida > Salviniales > Salviniaceae > Azolla > Azolla caroliniana. The sequence continues at coordinate 20,907,163 of NW_028230447.1, read as the reverse complement.
GGCAGCAAAAGAGCTAAGTTAATTGACTGTGCAGAAAAATGTTTGGTTGGTAATATGTAAGCCAGGCTGGGCAGCCCACTTGTCTGATGAAAGCATTTCCAGTTGATGTGTGGATGTATCATTTTTGGAGGGACCCTGGGGTCAGGGGCGGAGATTGTGCCATAAATTAGTCATAATATGAAATTGTTGTGGAATCATTTGAACATGCTTTTATTGAGAGAAGATAATGACTTGTTGGTGTCTGGTAGATCTCAAAGCTGAGAAAGTAGTGCGGAAATGTCAGATTGGTCTTTTCAAAGTTATGCTCCAAGGATTACATGATGTAATGACCCCTTTCTGTCTCAAACTAGTAAAGGTAAAATCATCCACATAAACTACAAGAGTTATTGGGGATGAATGTTATAGAGCGTTGCAATTAGAATCAGCCTTGGTTCATTGCATACCAATGGGAAGGAGAAAATATCCGACTTTTGGTACTACTTGTTTAGGACCATCCAAGCTTTATTACCCTCTATATATGGACCTCCTTAGGATGGAAAGAAAAAACAGGTGGCTGGTCAACAGATGTCCACCCAAGAAGGTAGTCTTGACATCTGTCTGAAAGAGAGACGAGTCAGGATAGCTGCAAGAGCAGGACTATCCCAATTGTGTTTAATTGAGACATGAGTGTGTAGATTTCATCAATCATCAAAATCCACTCTTTTTAAATAAATCATGAAGAGGTCTTCTATAAATTGTGAACTTTCTACATAAATCTTTATTACTCATGCATTTACATGAAATGAACCTTGAAGAGGTCTTTATTTCTGCAATCCAGTTCCGAGTATCGGATGATAGCCAAAAAAGGAAAAGGTACTTTTTCTGAAGTCCTTAAAGCACAATGCCTCAAAACCAGCAAATATGTTGCTATCAAATGCATGAAGAACACATTCGACAGTGTAGATCAGGTTCATACAAAAGATAAATTCAGTTATTTGATAAATGAATCGGTGCATTGTTTTTGTGAATGTTGAAATATTGTGCGGTGGTTATTCCTCGTCAGGTGACAAACCTTCGGGAGATTCAGGCTTTACAAAGGCTTTCTCCTCATGCCAACATAATCAAGCTTTTGGAAGTTTTATAGTGCGGCTCTTATTTCTTTACATTACATTAAATAAGCTGCAACTTTTACACAACTAATTCAAGTATATTTGATGAAAAAGTTAAGACAAAATTTAGTGTCTCATTGTTTACCTATGTCTCTGCAGTGATGAACCCACTGGGAAGCTTGCGCTAGTATTTGAGCTAATGGATATGAATATATATGAGATGATTAGGGGTCGCAGGACCTATGTACCAGAAGAGCGTATCAAGTGTTACATGTATCAACTCATTAAAGGTAAAAAGTTTTAGAAATTTTTCCTGTATATTTCATTTGAAAGGTTCCTTTCTAAGTTGGCTTCACACTAATTTTTGGCATCACAGGTGTGTGACATTTTCTTTGTTATCCTCAATCCTGATGGTGGTTTGCCTCTTCCTTTGGGCCAGTGTTGAACCCATAAGCCAGAGCGAGATGGTTTATTCTGTGAGGGAATTTTTGGGCCAATAAAAGGTGGAGTTTTTGCCTGTGGAGACCATTGATCTGTCGAGAATGAGGAGTCTTCCAATTTTTGGGGTTGAATTCACCGCTTCTCAGGTTTGAAGATACCGAATGGGATATATAAAATTAGCATGCCCAGTAACTCAAGTATGGGTCCCAAAGTGAGTCCCCAGTTACATAGCAAATCTCCTTGCTAAGCCTCTCAAGGAATCAGAACGCCCAGTGTATTGCAATGTGTGACTTGATCCTATATTTCGATCACGACAGACTAAACCCAAGCTGTCATCTCATATGATGAAGGGATGCCTCTACTTCTCACATATTTCTCACAATTGAGGAATATTTTGTAAATCGGGACAAAAAATACTATGTACAGACGGAGTTTTCTCTTCCAGGAGTAATCGATCAATCCTTCAATCAGGCTTCGTACGGAGGAGTCTAATCTGACAATCTCGATTGGGTGATCAAAGACGACCCAAACGGAAGCAAAGTTCCCACTCACGACCCATGTAGCAAGCTATGCCAAGTAGGAAGTGAAGAATGATTAGTGATCCCCCCACTTCTGGAATTCTTCAAATTCGATCTGAGTTTCCATGAAAACTAGACTTAGCAATAGAGTACCTTGAATCTTACCTTTGGCCTCTGGTTTTCTTGGATACCTTTGACCGCCAGTCCAGCGGTTGTTCCTTGGCTGACTCTAGGACCGGCGGAAGTGAGGCCTACAGGTGATCCAGCAGCAATAAAAGAAGCAGCAGAAATTATAGGGTTCATATTAGTCTCCTCCTAATTCATTTATGTCAATCAATCTTGTCGGGGTGTAATCAGTCTCGGTGTGACGGAATTTCTCTGGTGAATGCTATCTTCAAACCTCAAGTATGGGATGAACTTGTGTCACATAAAGTTCCACGTGCAGGGGATTATAACCCTCTTCCATGAAGCCAGAATCTATACTACGGATATTAAGGAGAAGACACTTTCGAAATTGATTCACCTTGAGATCGTATGGTTAATCAATATACTCCTGAAAAGCTATGTGATATAGCATGGCTATCATGATGCTACGTAAGATCCCCAAGTCAGTGAGTGTTGACAAGAACAACCCATCGAGTCAAGTATTGGAGTGAGGTCCATCACTGAGGGGAACACAAATGTTTTTCTGAAGAGACTGAAAAAACGAGGAGGCTTCTGAATTGGATTCAGACATTGAGTAGATTTGGTTGATAGGGTGGTGGAAGAAGCCTGTCTTTTGTTGAATCGAAATTGCCAAAAAAATTCATAGATATGATCAATTATTACACTGAGAACTTGAATCCTATAGGTCTGTCGAAGCGTAATCGCTTATTGAAATTATTTGGTATTAAAACTAAGGTAGCACAGATATCCTTCCTCAAAAGAAGGATTTTCAAGGGAAGAAATGGTTTAATTGTTGAGTTTAGATCACCTCCGTCTTTGGTGAACTTTCCAATCTCCATGCATTTCACTGCTCCACCGAAAATGGCCTCTGCCCATACCTGACTCTAGCCCAGTAGTTTCGACTGCCTGTCTGGGGTTGAACCCCGGGATTTGACAGCGGACTTAAGGAGCCACCTAGATGCTTTACGCCCACTCATTCCGATAACTCTTGCATCCCCTGTCTTACAGTGACTGCCTCTTCCTCAGGGCCAGTGTTGAACTACAGCTGTTAGAGAATGTGTTGAAACCAGTGTAAGGTGATGCAATTTTCAGACTTTCTGGGCTTTTTAGATTTCCTACATTCTAGTTCACTAGATGGTGAATAGTTTTACTATAAAACCCTTTTCTCAGCCAGATAATATTTATATTGTGTTCAATTGGGTTATGGAACTTCACTATATAGTCTTTGTGTATTGGCCTTTGACATCTTGACTTTTCTTTTGTTGTCTAGAGCCGTGGTGGTCTGCAAAGAGCAATGTTCCCCACATTCATTTGAAGGGGGACAATTCCCATTTTTTCTTGCTTACGCTACAGGTTATTTCATGGGCACTCTAGTTATATTACCTTCTATTCTGGAAGAGAGATCAGGAATACAGGCAGACGTACTGTATTTACTACAGTGGTGGCATGCATTACTTTAAGGTACACATGGAAATTCTGTTATTCCCAGCTTTCTTGGTGGCGAGAAAGGTGCCAGCTATATTGACATTTACCTTGATGGAGTGTTGATAGGAAAAATCTGCTGGTTCTTCATGGGTTGCTCTAGAATACTGTCACATATTCCTTCCAGTTTGGGGCAGAATGCATTTTCATACATCTGACTGTCACTGCAGAATGGTATTATAGCTCATGTAAGTGGTTTCTTGCACACATTATAGATCTTGTGTGTGTCTGGCACCATCTCACCAATGCATGCATTTTATGCGATCTATCTAGTGGCATTCTGTATAGTGCTCTAAGTAATAGTCCAGCCTCATCACTTTCAAAAACAGTCTCTTAGCACACATGATATAACTCTATGCTGAAATTTTAGTTTTTTACTGTTATTGCAGCCATAGATCATATGCATCGAAATGGCATATTTCATCGAGATATCAAGCCAGAAAATATACTTATTGTGGATGAAGTGCTAAAGGTTAGTCATCTTTATGAATTTTTCATGTGTTCAAGACCATTCATTAGTGTCTCCATCTAAAGTGTTCTTCTCTAGCCTTCCAGCTAGCTGATTTTGGAAGCTGCAGGGGTATCTATTCCAAGCAACCCTACACAGAATACATATCAACAAGATGGTAATATTTACGAACTTAATTCTGTTTACCATGAAGGTAACGAGAATATTTTACAGAGAAAACCCTTTAACAATAGATGTATGACTGGTGCAGTTACGAAATACATTCTTAGAGTTTGCAAGTGCATTCATTAATGTAGGATAGATATATTTTCTTCAAATAAGAAAACTGAATGCTACAATTTCTCGAGTAACATTTAATGTAAGCACTAATGTGAATGAAGTCATAAACATTGAAACGAATTAATTAAAGACGAGACAACATATTAAGGTTTAATTGCTTGTTTGGTTTTATATGACATTTTGGTCTCTTAAAAGACGTAATATAGGTTTCTTTTCCATTCTTCGTTAGAAGTCAGGAATGGATATTTATTTCAAGCATGGGTTACAAAGAATCAAAATTCTTCTTGGAAGAGGAAAAGGTGGCATGCACACAATCATACACTTAACTAGGCGCAACATTCACAAGGCCTTGATTCATTTTTGATATTTTGCTTGTGCCCGACTTTGTCATGGATATGCAATCCGTGGTGCTCTTGAAAGACAATGTGCTCATATGCAGTTCCAAGAGCCGTGAACTGAATTGTGGCTATTTATACACTTGTCATACTAATTCTTCTTTACGGAGTGGAAACCTGGGGATCAAGTCTTCACAAGAAAAATAACTGGAAAGATTTGGAGAGATCTTTAGTCTCAATGATTGCTTGAATGATAACGAGCAAAGCATCAATGCCCCATGATGTAATTTGGGTGGAGTTGAGAGCAGCCAATAATTGCCAAGGCATTATTCCAATCAATGACTGGTATCCAATAATTATGGGAGATCCCTAATTGAAGGTACTCAAGGTTGGCACTTACGTCATCAAAAGAACTCGTTGAACACAGCAATAATCATTGTTAGTATGCTCAAACGCAACAATAATTTGAGTCACATGGCACAAACATAAGTGCACTATGTACATTCCACTATAGCGTGGATTATCTGCATCTAAACATGAACAAAGTGGAAAAGGATAGAGTGATTTGAACGTATATTATAAATTTGGATAATGTAAAAACATTGATCAGTCCACAACTTTTTGTGTTAGGAAGATAACCCATTATAAAGAACTCGTTCGTGCACATTGGACGTGCTTCTATCCCAGTGCTGTGTGCATTGTGCATTGTGCACTATGATAGGGCAATTGTGACTTGTTAACATCAGCTGCCCCTCCGGATGAAGGAATTTGCCAATTGTGACATCAGGGAGAGAATCTGAAGAATCCTATGTTTGCAATTGTACCATTTTTATGAAATAAGAGGGAGATAATATGCCTCTTTAACCAAGGATTTCCCCACTATGTAAGGTAATGGAAAATGAGGACCAAAGGTGCTTGAGGCAGTTCTTGTTAGAACTAAAGAGGCACAAGGATTGCCCAACCCAAGCTCATCGACATAGAAGGTCATAACTTTCTTTAGCCCCATCACTCCTACTCATGCTACAAGTCAATCATAGGCTACACAAGTGGGCTTCCAACCAAGAAATTGCTAAGGGGTTACTATAGATCGGGCAATAGCAATTGGTTGTGCACATAGACTCCAACCTCATGGATCAGAATCTCATCACACTTGTCATCAACAAATAAAGGCCATTATCTGCTGCCATCAGAGGTGCTTCTGTCATTTTAGAGATCTTTCCATTTTGGAATGACCTATCTAGAGATATTTTGAAGACAAAAATTACAACCTGTCTGACTTGAGAGTCTTACATGTGTAGATAAAGGAATTCTTTAGTCACGTCTATTTTTATCTACTTTTTGACTTAGTTACATTTATTTGGTTTGCTCTCAAAGATGAGGCAACATTTTAAGATGTAATCTCTTTTTTGGTCTCATAGGCCATTTTGGCCTCCTGAAAGAAATTACGATATATTTCTTTCTTTCTAATAAGCTGCATATCATAAACAATCAATCATCTACTTCTAAGCATGTTTTCAACAGAAACCACACCAACATGTGTTTCTTGTGGCCAATAGTTATTCTACAATGGCCCATCAATAGATGATGATTCATCTCCCTGTAGACCTCTATCAATGTCTTTTCCAGACCTAAATGATAATGATGTCCATCTTGAAACGTGTATGGTTTCTTTTCAAGAAACCATTTCTTAGTGGCAGTAATTCAGGAATATTTGTTGTTTGTTCTGTATTGGGACATACTGAATTTCTCTGGACTTGTCTGGTTGTAAAATGATAGAATATTAACTACTTATGGAAGGCCAATTTGCCTCCCCATTTTTAACCTCTGGCCATACATTTCTGCATCTAGTATTTAACCATTTATATAGCCAATCATAATTCTTATAATAATCAAGAACCTCTTAAGTGTTGATGTTTTTCTGTTATGCAGGTATCGTGCCCCTGAGTGTTTATTGACAGATGGTTATTACAACTATAAGATGGATATGTGGGGTGTGGGATGCGTGTTTTTTGAAATTATTAGTTTGTTCCCTTTATTTCCAGGTTCAGAAACTAAGTCCTTGTTTAGTTTAAAGTTGGTGGTTTTTCTGCCTGTATGAAAATATCATGGAAATATTTTTAGGTAATAATGAACTCGATCAAATCCAAAAAATCCATAAAGTTCTGGGAACACCACCACCACAGCTTTTGGAGAAGATGAAAAGGTTTAACATGTCATTCCAATATATGTAAATTTTTGTTCGCTTATTATGCAGCATAAAATGTAGTTTTTGTTTTGATTTTCTGACATCATTATTTGGAATCTCATCAGGAGATCACAGCATGCAGACTTCAGTTTCCCCCAACAAGATGGTTCTGGCCTTGCACGACTAATACCGCATGCATCACCTGCTTGTTTAGAACTTCTAAGCAAGCTACTTGCTTATAATCCAGATGATAGGTAACCATTCAAGAATTAACAAAGAATAACTTATGTCGATTGTAGATGTAATCTTCTTGATAAATATGAAAACTTGTATCTTATCTGCAGATGGTCAGCTAGACAGGCTCTTAGACACATCTATTTTAAGGAGCTTTGAGAGAGGGACAAATTTCAGCAAGCATTCTTGAATGCTGCCACTAGGAGTTTGCGGCCATCACCAAGGTATGAATCATGCTGTAAACATGGACTTTGAACTCTTCTTTCTTTTTCAAAAATTTGAAATGCCTATTTTTTAACCAATCATGTCAACCCACCCAATGTATTATGTATATGATCATACTATCAATGTCATATTTGTGCATGGTCTTTATCTGCTATACAATGCCTGGTTTATGTTTGGACGTTGTCACATATATATTAGAAAATTATTTTGCCGTTTCAGTGATGTGTGTTGTACTGCAATTAAAGATTGATTATCGATAAATAAATATTACAGATTGGGAGTGCAAGATGTAGCAGGTTGCAAGTCCCGAGCAAGTGATGTTTTTAAGATGTCTCTAGCTGAGCAGCATGGCAATCCGAGTGCAGCATGCTCGCCACAGTCCCTAGCTGGTGGTGTACCTCAGTTTCCACTTCTAAGCAATTGCATCAAATTTAAAGAGGTGAATTACTATAAGACTCCACTACGTTCAAAAAGGTTCAAAGAGAACAATATAATATGCTGCATGAGCTGTGCTTTTTAAAAGGATAATAATTCCATTGATGTGTTACATGAGTATGATATGATTTTTCTTAGTAATTGATCCCATTAGAAACTGAAAACTCCAACGAAATTTTCAGGAATATTTTGGTCTGGGAATGCAGTGATTATCTAAACCTTCATGCTGTTTTTATTAAATGAAGTTTTACTGATAATGTGATATTCGTAATAATTGCAGGCTGAGAAGGGCACCTCCCGCTCTACACCAGCTTCACACTTCGGTAATATATCAAGCCCTATGCCGTCACTTGGTTCTACACTGTCGATGTACACTGGCCCGATAGAAAATTCAAACACTTATAGGGATTTACATGATGGGAATCTCGATGCTTCTCATGGCCTTCCTCCTATAAAGGGAACTTGTAGACACTCTGTGAGTCCACCGAAAATTACATTAAGTCATGCTTGCAGCTTTCAGAGGAGTCCAATGCCAATGAGTGGCCCTAAGGTAATATGTTTTGCTTGGAAGGATACCTACTCTTTTCAGTCTATATTAATATGATTTTTTATGTGTTCGTGAATTTTGTAGTTTCATAGCATCAAAAGCTCAAAAGTTATTAAAGGTGTGAAGAATTATAGAGCCTCTGTTCCTGATCTTTCACCAAAGGGATCGACTGGGGTGTATAAGCCTGGTGAACCACCCCCATACAAAAAGAGAGCCAATAACAAGTAATGCTTTCAATACTGAGTTTCCAGCATTGTTAACTGCTCATAACTGAATGATGCATTTATGGCTGTGGTATGATGTGAATGTATTTTACTTATTTTAAATATAGTTACATGATTTTCAATATCAAACATCTGCGTAATTTTGGCATCAGAATGTTTGCAGGTATGTGAGCCCTTATTCTCAGAGATACCTTGGTCAATCACCTTCCTTTTCCTAAAACGCCATCAAATCAGAGAGAAAAGGTAAGGAAGTTGAACCAGAATTTTCATTACTCCCTATGATATAGGCTGGACATAAATGAACTTTGTGGTGCTCTTTGTTCCCATTTCTCTGTACATATTGAGTCTCTGAGAATTAGCACTTGCATTGTGTATTGTGCCTATGTGGGATTAATGACAACTTTGATGATTGTCATTTAATGGTTTCAATATCACACATGGCCATCAAATAGTGTGACCATAAAAAAGAAGGTTTTGTAGAATCAACAATGTGCCTACTAACAATGTGATCCAGAAGAAGTCTACCCAAAGAGGGTTCTATGTTACAAAAACAGTCAAAATAGATGTCAGTAAAATACATCCAACTGCTCATTGTAAATAATTTTGAATTGTTACATGAAATGACATTTCTTTGTTATAAGAAATTGTGTTTTATGTTAAGAAATTGACTATTTCTTTTAATAATTCAAAAGATATTGAGGAGCATACTAACTGATGAAATCAAATCTATGTGGGAATCAATGCTTTGGTAGAAAATTTGACCAGTCTCTTCATGATGTCAAAAATCTTGAGAGCTGTAGATCCTTTACATTTTATTTGATGTGGTAGGCAAAAATAAGTGTTAACACTATCAAAATAACGATACAGTAAAAGCACAGATCCTACTTGCCACCATTATGGATAATTAAGAATTAAATCTTGTGTGGTAATGGATTTGGTTTAAACAATTAAAACATATTATCAATAACGAGACAAGCATAGCCCCTAATAGTAGCATAAAATCTGTGTGATGACTTATTGTAGCATAAACCCTAATTTGGTGGTAGTGTAGAAAAGTGAATAAAATCTGTGTGATCAATACTAGCAATAGGATACTAGAAATATGGAAGCAAGAGTGACAAGCATGCACCCTGACTTGGTTTTAGTGTAGAAAAGTGAAATCAAATCCGTGTGATGAATAGTAGCAATAGGATGCTAGAAATATAGAAGTGAGGGCATCTCCCTTTGAAGCAGCAATAACATACAGCAATGCAGACAAGATAGGCAAGCATATTTGTAGCAGAGTTTCTAGAGATGTTTTAAACAAATTTACTTAAAAGTTGCAAGGCATGGATATCTTTAACGCCCATCATTTTGAGTAAGGATTATGTCCATCCACTTGTTTTGTAATTAAAAAACGATCCATTGTAATCTTTTGATAACTGGAAGATGTTCCCTCACACAATTAATGCATGAACAATTCGATTTATAATGTGATTGTAAACCAAAGCACTGCTTTGTATTAAGACAATGCTTACATCACTCCAAATACAGTTGCAACATGAAAGTTGAAATGGATGTTAAAATGCCTATTATAAAACTGATTTGCTTGCCTATTATAATGAAGCAATCATTCTTTACTTACATGGGTCACTCAAGATTACAGTCAAGAATTTTCTTATTGCCATTGAAACTTTTGGCCATGAACAAAATCAAAATTTATCCCAAACACAAGGTATTCCTTACAAGATTCAATGAACGGCTTACTGAAATGTGATGTGCCTTCGGACCATTAACCAAAAAGATGTTTAAAAATACATGGCTCTTCACAGGACTGATCTGCAATTTGCAACCACCAGTAACATGCAAAAATTAGATTCCCAACCTATGGCTTACAGGGTATGGATATGGAGATGAACAATTAAAGCATTAATATTATGTTGAAAGAGGTATATAAATCTTTCAATCTTACAAGGATAACAAAGACTTTATTTATACACATAAATAAATACACAAATGGATTTTCAAAACAAAGTCATTATGACATTGAGGACATCATACAATGGACACAGGAGTACATCTGTACAGTAGCATGGATTTTCTCACTAGAAAATACAGGAGGATGCTTCTTGGCATTTGCCAGGCAATCATACATACACCTTAAACAGTTTGACGCAGGTCATGCAGTTGTCTCGAAATGCGCAGTGGAACATGTGCTTTCACAGAGATGCCATCTTCCAGATACTCCTGCAGAGCATGTAAAATGTTTTTAGAATACTCTTTAATCTAGAAAGCTCAAAGAAGAAATGGAGCAGAAAATAAGTAATTCAAATCATCACCATGGAATCAACAACTCCTAGCCTATGCACAACATTCACAAATTCTCCTTTGTCATATGGGAGAAGCACATCCACCCATACAAGAGTTTCCTGCCAAGAGAAACCATAAAATCAAATACATTAAAGGCTACATATTCCAGCAAAGAGCCATTTCTTTGCGAGTTTAAGAGCTAAAACTAAAAAAGATGAATTCATAATATTTCGTTAACCTTCAGCTTTTCCTGGATGGCCTTGCATAAATCATCTACACCTTCACCTGTCACAGCCGAGATACGAGCGATATCCCCTTCTGCAACTGCTTCTGCTCTCCTTATGCTTTCTTTATCAGCTCGGTCTATCTGAAAAAAAATAAAAAAATAAAACTTCTATTTATTGTTTTAAAAACCGTATTTAACAATCAGTTTCAATTTGTGAATCTCCATCATGGCAAAAACTTGGAAAATGATCTTTTCACATTACTTGCTCTCTGCAACAATGATTTCATGTGTTGACTGGAAATATTCTACATATTTCAAAATTTAACAGAATATATATAGTTAACTGAACACCTACATCTCAACTAAATGGAACCTTTCTCAAATTAGAGGACATTCATGCTAACTGCACAGCATGTACTAAAATAGGGGATTCTGCATTTACCTTATTCCAAACAGTAAGCCGAGGTATATGCTCTACATTAAGCTCAGCAAGAACACTTTCAACAGCTTCCATTTGCTCTTTGGCGAGGGGATGACTGAGAAACAATCAATATCAGTTTAGCAACCCAATGCATACTAATAGAACGAGTATCAAAGATTTACCTTATATCAACAACATGTAGCAGTAGAGATGAATCATTAATCTCCTCCAGTGTTGCCCGAAAAGATGCAACCTGATAACATAAAAACATTCTTCAACATTAGGATAATGCAATTTAAATATTTTCCACAAAAACCGAAGGATATTAGCATATCCATCAGCCAAGAATTTAAACCTCTGTATACATATTGTGTATTCATGTGGTTAAATGTTTGGCCACATAAATATTAGCTGATCTGATATGTTTAGAAGAAGCTCCGATCTCTAGACGTAAACCATGTATATTCACCTAGATCAATAAACGCATTATGCAGACTATATTGCACCACACAAAATAGCAAACAACTAGAGATACAATGGGCACATATCAAATCAACCACTTTTGAGATCAATGACAGTCTCCAACAGATATTTGGATGATCAAGAGAATATGATTAAGCTTATGCACATCTTCATGGATGATAAATAAAATTATAGAAGATACAAGCAGATTTCATTATGTTACCACCAAAAAAGGATGGTTGAAGATACATGCATAAAGGATGTGATTGGATTTCTTTCTGTAAAATCCTAGTGTAGGCAACCCTCATTTAGTGAGATTGAAAATGGGGTGAAACATATAATATGCTGTAGGAAAATATAATATGATACACAAATTTATCAGAAGATGCGATCATATGAAGGTAAAGTGAGTTCTCAACAGTTCATAATGAAGAATATTAATAAGGTTCAAAAGTTCAGCCCATGATGGAAAGCAACCTATGCAAATAAGTGTTTTTGGGGATGCCTATGCAAGCTTGTCTGGTAGCTTAGCTTTGGAGTATGAACACCATGCCCCTGGCTTTATATGAGATGCATGTACGTGTATCTTCACTGTAGGGGATGGATATACATGAGCGTCAAAGCGAAAGTATAAAATGGGCATAAACAAGGATCTTTTTATTAGTGGCAACTGGTCATGAACAAAAATATTCGATGGTAACCTGAGTTTAGATTATATTAGCTCAGATAACGATAATTGTTAGTAAACAAAAAGTATAATGAAATTTCTTAGCTGTTGGTAATTCACTCACAAAATCGTAGGGAATGTTAGCTCCAACAAAGAGAGAAACATGATGAGCATAAGAAACACCACAAAGAAGACGGGGGCATAGTCTACCAATAATCTAATCTCCTGCATATCTATAATAGTGTAAATTCTAATCATACTGTTATTTCAAATAAAACATTACACTCAAAATTTTCATGATAACGTGTATTAAGCATACCAATTGGGTTGGAAGTTTTTGTATAAAACCAACAGTATCAGTCAGGAGGCACTCGGTCCCATTGGATAACTAAAACAAAAAACACGACAAATATATTATTTAAAGCAAACAGTTTATTGTAAAGCAATAGCATCACTACTGTTTGTTTTGAATAGCAACCTCAATTTTCCTAGTTGTGGGATCAAGTGTTGCAAAAAGGCGATCTTCAGCTAGTACATCAGCTCCACTAAGTCGATTAAGAAGCGTACTTTTCCCAGCATTTGTATAACCAACCTGTAAGGGAACTACATGCATATAATTTAAAATTCTAATAGAAAAGGTACACAATAAATATACAATAATGTGCATTAGTCCAATACATGGTAGTGTGCACGTCTCCAAAGGTATGTATACGTGAGTCAAATATATGGATTTGAATCAGAACTAATAAACACCATTTCAGAAATGCAACTTTTCAGAGTTCAGAAATGTGGATGTATTCAAGCCTTAGTTCTTTACATGCCTTGGATGTTTTTATCCTTAGTTCTTTACATACTCTGGATGTTTTTGCCAAATACATATCAATCACTAGGACATCATCCTTCAATGAAAGGAAAATAGAAAAATACAAGCATGTCCCTGTGTACATTCAATCCTGGATGTTTTTACCCTTAATTCTTTACATACCCTGGATGTTTTTACCAAATGCATAGCAAACACTAGAAAATCATCCCTCCTTAATGAAAGGAAAATAGAAAAAAACAAGATAGCATGTCCCTCAATCTACCAAATTCCAATGTCTCTATTTCAGAAGTTTGTCAGGTTTCTGAGCCACCTACCTTTCCCAGCAATCCAGACTGCGATCTACTTTTACTTCCTTTTCATAGTAGTGATACTGTGGTGATTTTATATAATATTCATTTGTACATTTTTCTTTAGCTATTTTCCTTTCATCAATTTTTCTATTTCTCTGTTTCACGAAAGCAGAAACATCGAAGATATTCATTTGTACATTTTTCTTTAGCTATCTTTTATTTACAAACATCGAAGAGATTCAAACTCAAGTTCTTCAAGTTCATTTGCATCATTCAAGAAAATAATTTTTTTTTAGGCTGATAATCTGAATATCCTGGCATTACCAATGAAACAACAGGGATAGGTACAGATCCTCGGCGATCCCGATATTGTTGCCGATGCCCACGAACAGAATCAAGCTCTTTCTTGAGAAGTGCCATCTGCCCAAATATTATTCCATAACATTAAGGTCAGCAGTTATTCACTTTAAAAATAGCCCATGTATCATAAACTAAACATAGAGAGAGGTCAAATGCAGCTTCTTACCTGAGTTCGCAGAATACGTTTATCAACCTCTATTTGCTTTTCACCCATTCCTTTAACCATTCCTCCTGCTTGTCTTTCTAGATGTGTCCACATTCTTGTTAAACGGGGAAGTTGATACTCCATCTGAGCTAACTGGACCTGCAGCATATTTCGCAAATGGTAACTCATTACTGTGTTTTAGTTTTGCTAAAATATACTCAACTGATAAACACTCAATATAATACAGCAAAAATGATATTAATTCATCAATTAACCATGAACCAGACCTGCAATGTGGCCTCTCGTGTTGCAGCACGCTGGCTAAATATATCCAAAATAAGGGCCGTACGATCACAGACACGAACTTCATTTCCAAAGGCTTTTTCTAGACTTCGAAGCTGTCTAAAGTAAAAAGTAACCTGATGATTAGTAATGATTTATGACAACAATGGATTATGTGTAAATAAAATTTCAAACAGATTGAAATTCATATCTTGAATCTTTATCAAAATTTGTGTAACTCAAAGAGCTTATGACCCTCTCTTATTATTAGTGAACAATGGGGGTCTTTTAAGATTATGCAGGTTTTACTGCTATATAGAGATAATGGAAAGTCTAGGCTCTCAAGAACAAGCTAGATTTTGGGAAAACATGATGTTGGCTTTCCATTTTATCACAAAAATACGTTGCTAAATGGCATGGAAATATATAAATATTTTTATAAGGTTTTCATAGCTTCTCCTTGATGATGATGTCCAACTTAATTTTTTATTATCAAGCAAGTAAGACAATAAGCTGATATTAGCTTTTGAAAACATAAAATAAATTTTATTGAAAGAGGTATGCTATGTTGCACTCACCCTGGGGAGAGTTCATCATCAAATATGACAGTTTCAATATCAAGTCCTCGAACATCTGAGCACAACTCTGCAACTTTCCCAGAACCAATATATGTCTTTGGATTAGGGTGATCAAGCCTATATGAAGATTGTTCAGAAAATTGTAAATAACTTGACATCATATTAGCTCATAAGTTCATCTAGACAAAGAAAATAAAACTGCAGTTATGGCAATTTAAATTTTTTTATAATAACATTTCGATTCTATCATGAACCATATGCTTCTATAGAAATGTTGATGCATTTTAGTTCATAAATCTATATTTCTCTGTGCCTGTATTTGATACAAGAATTCAATAGAAGATGTCTGAGAGATTGGCACTTTCACTGTATTAGAAGACTGATTGAGGGCTAGAGAAAAGTTATTGACCATTCTGCGAGAAATTTATACCCACAAAACTAAATCATTAGAAGCAACGCAGATGTACCTCATCAGCTTTTCAGACAAGGTAGATACATATTTTATCAAAAGGAAAGTAGGCAGTGTCCTTTGGTACCAGGCAATATATGATAAAATCCTTAGTGTAGCTTATCTTCTTTCAGTGAATGCTGGTTAGCCAATCTCTAACTCTATGATAAAGACATCAAACAATTCTTACAAATGCAATAAGAAAACTGGCTTCCGTTGCTTGCCAGACAACTCAAGAATCATGACATAACATACAGCGAGCAGGAATCGTATATTTGTAAAGGCCTCCTAAATTTCTAGTAGACCTTTCTCAATGGTTTATGTTATCAGGCATGAGATGTACATTGGGAAGGATCACGACACCTTCAACATTAGGCTGTTGTCCATCTTCTTTGGCAACATTGCACAGGCTTCATGATTTCCAGCCATATCTGGTTCCACCTGAGGCATATTATCATCACTAATGGCTGGCTGGTTATGCTCAAATCTAGCCTTTCTGTTATGCTTCTTACAGGCACAACAAGAGTGTGAACCTAATTGATTGTTGGGTTTCCACTTACCTGTAGATACTGGTTATACGTATAAACCATTCTACATCTTTGTAACCAGTGCTCGTTTTTCCGAATCTACTGATATGTCCTTAATTCTTCTAGGTGATCTTGTTGTGTGAGTGTTGTCTAAGATCCCTGCATTTTCTACATGCACTTATGTCATCAAGACAACTGGCTGAAAATGGAGACATTCATTGTTGGTATGCTGAAATGCGGCAATGGTTCAAGGCATAAGTATAAATGCACTACCCCCATTCCAATATAGCTTCAACTCTCCCCATCTAAATATGACCAAAGTGGAAAAGAATAGAGTGATCGGAACTGATATTAATAACTTGGAAAACAAGATAGCATGGATCAGCCCCAAAATATCACTTGGTACGAAGATGGCCCACTACAAGACACTTTTTACACACATCGGTAAATGGATTCATCATCAGGCCATCTTATGTGGACATACATCTATCCTATGCCCTGCGCAGTTGATAGGCAGCTGTGAACTTCATAACATCAGTTTGAGATTGAGGTAGCTAGATATACACAAATACCTCTAGAAGAAAGAATTTGCCAATCGTGCCATCAAAGAGTGGAATCCGAAGAACACTATGTTTGTCACTATAGTGTCTTTTATGAAGTCAAAGGGAGATACCATTACCTATTTAAACAAAGCTTTGGCCTGCTACGCAAGGTAATGGAATATGAGGACCAACAATGCCTAGGACTTTTCTTACTAGAACTTAAGAGACATAAGGAAAAGTTGTTGACGGACAATAGTACAGCCACATAAGCTCATCCACAAAGAACAATCACAACTTTCTTTAGGCCCATCTACTAATGCTACAAGTCAATCAAGGGATACAAAAATGGGTTCCCAACCAAGACATAACAAAGGGGTTACAATAGATCAAGCAATAATAATTTGTTGTGCATGTAGGCCCCAACCCCATGGACCACGACCTCAACATCCTTGTCATCAACAGATAAAGGCCATTATCTCCCGCCATTGGATGTGCTTCCTTCACTTTGGAAACCTCTCCATTCTGGATCAACCTATGCTAGAGATCTTTTGAAGACAAAAGTTATAATGTATCTAGCTTGGAAATCTCACATGTGCCAAAAACCAGATTCTTTTGTCTTTTTTTATCTTATTTACTTCTATATTTACTAAATAATATTTATTTTATTTTGATTTGTTGATCTCAAAGACGAGACAACAATTAAGATGTAATCTCTTGTTTGGTCTTGTAGGCCATTTTGGCCTCTTAAAAGACATTAATATATCGTTCTTTCTTTCTACACTATTTGATTTATTTCTTATCAACAAATTTTACCCTTAGAGAATTGCATTTGTAATAGACCAGTGTTCGTGGTTGGCTTCTAACAAATGCATCATAATTATATGTTGTAACTTACTTCTGATAAGTGGATCCTACTGTCTTAAGGCCAGCAGTATCTGCTAATTGTGCTAGCTCTGCAAGAGAGTCAGTGATACCAAATAATGAAGATTGCCCTTTCCGCTCTATGCCTACGAGGTAAGCCCTCTCTTGAAAAATCTGGAATAGAAATATAACATATATTTAGATCTGCGACACATTTCTCAAAAGAGCTAGTTACGTTCACTGTAGGATAATAGATGCTGGGCATGTTACAGAATTCTGGGATGACTGAAAGACCAGAAATTTACAATAATCCATCTATGTTCTACCAACATAAATCATGAGAAAAAATCAAAAATTTCATAAACTGGAAGTTGAAAATATGGAAATGGTTGTTTATAACTACATGTTTGTACCAATCCCAAAAAAGAAGGCAATTGTTTAGATATATTAAAACTTTGTTTTAAAGCCATACCAATCAAATATATATATATAGAGAGAGAGAGAGAAAGAAAGAAAGAAAGATATATTAACGTCTTTTAAGAGGCCAAAACGGCCTATAAGACCAAATAAGAGATTACATCTTAAGTGTTGTCTTGTCTTTGCAAACAAATCAAAATAAAATAAATATTACACAGTAAATATATTGTGTAATATATATATATATATATATAGAGAGAGAGAGAGAGAGAATGGGTTTTCGGAGATTATAAGTTTAGAGGAATGTGATACCTGCAGCTAAAACAATAGCTGATTATAGGATGGCAAAAATATTATTGCAATCTTTGTGCACAAATGGGGAATATTCAATCATAGATCTATATGTTATCTACATGAAGGTCAGGATCTCAATATAAATGCACTTTCTATCAATGCAGGAGAAAACATGCTAAGGCTAGACAATATAGATCAACCTTGCATACCTTACATCACAGATACTACAGTTTAAAGAAAATGTTACTATATACATGGCAGGACCAGGAAGTACAGAAGACAAATGCACACCTAAATTATTTAATTTTTAAGGGATCGACAAAAATTGACGTTGCATTCAAGTTTTAAGAGAGACATGTTTACTGGTTGCAAATGAATCTGGACAAAATACCAGTAGAAGTAATTAAGCTATATATATATATAGTAACAATGTGAAACGGAGGATCTGTAACATGAAACATCATCTATCATTTTGAAGTTTGGTGTGAAACCTTACATTGGGATTCAAATATAAACCATGTGCATGCTTAGAGACATCCACAGATATAAAGAGTTTCATCTATAATACCATTTATGAAGGAGTAATATATGCATCTGGTTCAAAGGCAAGAACCTATGGTTTTATTCCAAGTTTTTCTGGACATAGTTGAAAGGAAATTCATTAGTGTCTAATAGACTCTTGACTGTTCCAAAATGTTCTATGCACGCGTGGAAATATGCAGTAGGAGTCAAATTAAGGTTAGACAAAGGCCCAATTGGTAGTGGACAGCCTTTAGCCATCCAGAGTCTGCATTAATATGATCTGGTTATGATCTGGTTATGATCTAGGGTTTCAAAATAATAAATGGTTTAACTATTCCTTTGTATAGCATGCATTAACTATGAATTTAGAGTCCAATTAAGCTTAGAGTCCTTCGCCCACCTATCATCTGCACTACTATGAACTGGAGAAAACTTCCGATTTTTTAGGATTTAACGGCTCTTTTGCATTTATTTTTCCCCTTCCATGTTCTATTCTAAGCATATGCATAATTGTGCATTCAGAATCAAATTAAGGCGAGAGATAGGACCATTTATGAAGTAGATGGCCTTTATCTACCTATAGTTGGTCATAACAATGGTAAGGGTTTTTGGTATATAAACTCATTTAATTTCTTCTTCATCTTGATGTATGGATGTGCAAGACTAAGCATTTAATTTACTAGTCAAATTAAGGACAGAGCTACCATGCATAGACAAGGGGGTTCTATTATCTACCCGTTCTCATTGTTATAATGCATTAATTACTTCTTTGTAATGATATATACAATATTAGGAGTGATCATTCGCTACATTAAATAAAACAGAAAAACAGAGATTTGTCTGGCCCACAAAAAAGAGCAAAATGTAGAGACCTACCTCTCGACCATGACGAAGCTTGAATCTGTCTGAGTAATCTGGGGTTTCACTATCAGTATTGTCTTCTGAATCGAGCAGTACAGATCGTTCACTCTGGATGGAAAATAACGAGCCATTTCCATGTTCATTGTGAAGAACACCGCCATCATCATCATCATCATCATCATCATCACTGTCGAGAACTTGTATTACATCATCATAATCATCTTCGTCTTCTTCATTTTCCTCTTCTTGGTATGGTTGTGCGAAGTGCAAAGAAGAAGGATTGACGGCCAGAAATCTTCTGTCGCTGTTGTTTGCAGGGGGTGAAGAGAGGGTACAGTGAAGAAACGGAGCATGAAACGATGGGAAGGTGCAGAATTTGGGCTTCAGAGAGGCGGGAGAGCTCCATGGACGCGGCTGCGGTGAAGGAGAAGAGAAGATACTCTGCGTCAGAGTAGCCATGGTTTCTATCTTTTCCTTCTTCTTCCTTCTTCTTTGATTGAATGCATAGTATGAAGCATACGTATCATTCTCGCATTCGCATTCGCGTATGCAAAACACCCTCGAAGTATGGTAAATACCATACTTTTGCACTCTTTACTTATTATAAGGTAAATGTTTTTTTAGGGTAAGAAAGTTAAGGTAAAAAAGTGTTAAAAAAAAAAAACACAAGAATGCTTAACGAAACGCAAATATTACGTACTATGATTGAATGTATGTGTGAATTTTCTGTTTATCTCATCGAACGCCCTTGAGTTTTCCATATTTCCACCACAAAAATGCCCCTCCATGATTTTTAACTAACTAGCAAGTATCAATCAACCCTTGAAGCATCCATGGTTACCTCCTCATGTCCTTTGATCGGGAATGGGTTTCATGAGAGAGACATTTAGTGGTCTATCAGTTCGAAAACCCAATGGAATGGTCATTCATGTCTGTGACATTATACATTATGGTTATAGATTGTACTCATCATGTCTTTCGATAAGGAATGGACTTCATGAGAGAGACATCTAGCGGTCTATCAGTACGAAAACCCAATGGAATGGACGTTCATGTTTGTGACATTATGCATTATGGTTATATATTGTATTCATCATGTCTTTTGATCGGGAATGGGCTTCATGAGAGAGACATTTAACAATCTATTGGTTCGAAGACCTAGTGGAATGGGTGTTCATGTATGTGACATTATGCATTATGGTTATAGATTGTTACAACATGCAACTGTAAATTGAGAAACGAGGATTTGACCTTATTCTGGCGGTGAAATTGCCTTTGGTTAGTAGCTTATCTCGAGGTTAGTACTCCTGAAGGGAAGTGATTGGGTTGTGGTTCACTCGAACCAATTTTTGTTCACAATCGCCAAAATTTGAGCTTTCACTAACCTCCACTTCTTCTTCGGATCATGTTAAGTGTTATGCACAGATATTGATGGGGATGCATTCTCCTCCTTGGAAGTTGTTTTGTTAATTATATATCAACACAATGGGGTACATTACCTCTTATTTTGTGAATCTATTGATTAGATTATGAAGCAACATATGAGATTGAATAGAATAGAATTATATTTTTATTTTTTTGTGCATGAGGATAGTTATGACCATTGGGATTGAATAGATAACATATCATCTTAGACGTGAGAGGGGGGTTACTATTGTGTAGCAAAACTCTCTATGTGAACATTAATGCATGAACACATGTGATCACTCCTATCATTGAATATTTGAGTATTACACTTAAATTGTCATGCTTGTCTAAAATATCATCATATTTATCGGGAATTATTGACCTATACAAAATAGCATGTGTACATAATACCATAGTCATTATGAGAAGGTTACAAAAAGCACTTGAACATATGTCCACTATTGTAAGTATGCAATCTTTATCCAATAAGTCCAATAAGTCAAGTCACTTCATGTGTACTTACATAATGTCTCATATATAATCTTGGCCCTCCGCATGATAATGCAAGAATGACAAGTAGCAATTGTGCATGGGTTTGACCATGCTACATGATCAAGTGCTTTAGTTATTAATGAACCATTATGGATCAGCATCAAGCTTCGGCATATTCTCGTAATCTTGTTCGTATCTTCTTAATATAATTATATTATCCTTTATTTTCGTATTATCTTTTACCATTTTACCTTGTTATTGGCTATAACTACCCTAATGATTCGAGCTAGGAAACCTTTATCTTTTTTTGAGAGCTTTTTGAGCTTTATCGTTGCAATAGAGTTTATCAACAAGTAATAGTACATGTGTGTTCTTCTTTGAACTCAATTGTTTATCGACTAAACTTTTGGCATATGTCAACCAAATGGGGAGGAGTTAGGACAATAGGTGTAATGCTCGAAACATGAACTACACATCGGTTTCTGAGTTACGGAGGTCTTCAGTTTGAGCAAAACGACAATCATGTGAGTGGCATAGTCTTTCATGTATTTTGAAGAACATGACAGGTTTTCCCACAACCAATCCTTTGTTCACATGAACTTTAATATGTGGAAACATCCCATGTTGTAAAATGGAAGAATTTTTAGTATGTGGTAGAAAATTCCATTTTGTGGTTAGAGAATGTTGGGATAAAAGTCCCACTCCACCCACCTTGTATCTCTAGTGTGACCACTCAATTAACCTGACTATATAAGTGGGTAACTGACCTTGTAAAGGTGGTTCGGTCGTTAATGTAACACATTCTCTTTGAGCTCAAACATCTCTTTCTCTTTGTGTGCAATTGTTTGTTTCATCTTCTTGAATCCTATCACAATGCACATCTCTACCTTGCTTGCTACTTATATTGTTTGCTAGAATCACTAACAGGTCCTTAATCTTATTCTGCACATCAACTTCCATATTCATAAGAGAATATATGGACTACGTTAGAAATGACGAAAACACAGATAGAGTTGGGTTAGAAATGACGAAGATAGATACAAAGTTGAGTTGAAAATGGGAGAGACAATGGGAGAGTTAGGTTAGAAATAATGGCACAATAACAGGGGCAAATTTCACACGATTTCGAAGCATTCCATACATCGCCCGTTGCTACGATTCCCTCGCCTCCTGTATTTAATAGGCATATAGAAACATACCCTTGGATCTTACAAGTAGATTAGCATGGTTTTGACTGCGGTGACAAAAATGTGAGGGAGGCAATATTAATAGGCATGTGATAGAAGAACCTAAGGGATTTGGGCGCCTTCTCCTCGATGTCTATATAATTAAAAGTGTGGGATGGAATGTGACATGAAGGGATGTCACAAAGTTCTCTAGTTAATAGAGCATTTGGCTATGTTGCCTTATATGCTCGATAAAATGGGAAAGGGCCTTACTTTTGGTAGGGCTAATTATGTCTTAAATTATCTTCTTGTTTTGTGGCAAGGCAATTGCTTTTTTGTAGAGGATATGCCCTAACAACATCAAGACCAATATTGTAACAATGCATTTTGTGAAGTTGGGGCTAAGTTAGAGTACTCAACATTTATTTGCACACTTTTTGAAAGGGGCATAAGTGGTATTTCATGCTCACAAATACTAGAAATCCATTCGAGAATACTTGCATGAATGTTGGGATGAAGAGTTCAATATCTCGATGATGTTTCTTTGGAATGTTGTTGACACCATTTTGTGCTAAAAAAACATCACATGTGTGACCGACACGCTTTGACCTTGCATGGTCTTCTCCTAGTTGTCTATCTATGTTCATGTGGACCATGGTTGTAACATACATAGGATACCGTTGTCGTGAAGATCCGCCACTACGTTCGGATCGTGAGGCGAAACCGCCGGGGTTCTAGACGGGAAGGACTCGAAGTTTGCACTAGATTTAACGAGAAAGGAATTAAGATAGTTTGAAAGAGAGAGATTGAGATAAGATAGAACGCTTGACTTTAGATTGAGAGAGATTAAGATTGAACTCTTGACTTTAGATTTGAAGAACAAGGTTGATACATCAATTGGATAACAAATTTCTTACTTTTAATTTCTTGATTAATACATCGCTCCTTTTGATATTTTCCATCCACCCTTTTATAGATGCTCCATCCATATGATGCATGTGAGGGTACAAGACATGCATACAATGCATGGAATGCATGTGATGCATGTTTGCCATTTGGCGCTCATGCATCACATGTGATGCATGATAACCATGTCGCTTAATCAAGCTCTAATATGAGAATTTACATGTAAAACTATAATGATAGGAAAAACATTTCTAAGGAAATGACATAGCCTAGTGGTAAGTCTATTGCTTCCTATCTTGGAGGTGTAAGGTTCAAGCCTTGCTTGATATATATCCCTTTGTATACAAACTTTTACTAGGTTTTTTAGTCTAGATATTTTGTTCGTTTCACACCGAAATTGTCGCGATCAACCGATCTAATCGATCCGTCTATCCGGTCCGCTTTCGACCCAGTGACCTGGTCTATTCGTTCCGGTTCCGATTCCGTCGCCGTCCGTCCGTCCGTCCGGTTCCGGCTCTGTCCAAAACACTAATTTGAATAACTTGGCTGCATCCTTTCATCCAAGTTAGACAACCCAACCCTTTTGTGCTCCTAGCACTTCGATAAAATATAAAGAGATATGGCTCTAGTTATATAATCTTACATCCTAATGTTGTCCTATCTATGTGGGATATCTCACAATTTTGTTTTTCTCTTCTTCTTCTCAAACTTCTCATTCACATAACTTGATAATAATTTGTCCATTTCACATGTAAAATGTATTCGGAAGCTCTTGAAGACATCAATCTTTTTGTACCAAGATATAAAATAATATCTTCATTATTATTGTTCCATATTGTGTGTGAAGAACCACACTCGATTTTGTACATTCCATGCAATTTTCACATCGTGGGCGAAAATCTTTATGACATCCACCCCCACCAAACCGCACGTCCTCTAGTACGTGCCAAGAAGAGAGAGTGTGAGATTTTGGCTACGGTGATCAATAAGATTCCTCCACTTCCTCATGTACATAACTCAAGTTTGTAGGTTCCGTCCTACTATCTTCATCGTCGAGGTGATCGAGGTTGGGATCCTCGTCTTGTCTTTTCTTGAAAATCTTTACTCTTTTTCCCGTAATGGGTATGACCAACCTTGATCCATCTAGCTCCGCAAGGTGGTATGTGGCATCGTCGTTGGCACTTATCACTACATACGGTCCGAACCATCTTCTTGCAAACTTTCTTGTTGTACTGTGTTGCTTGTCAAGGCTGCTGTCGTAGACCAATACCCAATCTCCTTCTTCGATCTTCTTGGGACGCATTCGATGCGTCTTTTCGAACTAAATTTTGTTCTTCACTCGGGCTGTCTCCATCATCTTTCACGCTTTTTCTAGATCTTCAGGTTTCCTTTCAAGTTGCCTTATCCGTGCCGCTAATAACTCTTCTTTGGCTCAACTGGTTCTCCCATGGTATTGCTACCCATGAGGCAATCGTCCTTTTGATGGGCATTATCGGCTTTTGTCCATACATAAGCTCCGTTGGCATATACCCTATCACCGAGTTGTGTGTCGTTTTGTCAATCCACAAGCCTACATAGGGCAATAGTTGTGGCCAATTCCCGACTTGATCGTTGCATGCTCGTATGATGGCTTTGACGATAGGTCCATGCCCTTGCTCGATCTTCCCATTCGCTTCTGGATTGCAGGCAGTCGTGAGGGAGAGCTTCACGCCTAGTCGTTTGAAAAGCTCCGTTGCTTCGTGTGCATCCAACTCCCCTCGGTCGGTGACTATCTTTCCCACACATCCATATCGGTAGACAACCTCTTCGAGTAGAAATTTGCAAACAACCGACATCGTCTTATTTGTCAAGGCCCGTCCTTCCACTTGATTTGTCAAGTCTTCTCTTGCTAGAGCTAAGTACTTCATTTGTCCCACTCCCATTGGCATTGAGACTAGATCCACCATCCATTTGAAGTGTATGGTGAGCGGGTATGTCGGTCGTAGCTCATCACGATGATGTATATTCTAATGTACTTGGCATGTTTCGCATGTGGACACGAAATGGAGTACATCTTTGTACATGCTTGGCCACTAGTACTTCTCCTTCAACTTCTCAAATGTCGCCCCATGTTCCTCTATGACCTACCCAGGCACTCTCGTGGAATTCGGTCATTACCGTCACTTGCTCTTCTTTCTTCACCACCACTCGACGTGGTATTCCTATCCTTCTTTTTGAGTTTTGCCAAAGGAATCCTCCCTTCAAGAAGTATTGGTAAGCTTTCTTCCATATTCGTAGGGCGTACTCCTTCGTCAACGAAGCATCTGTCGTCATTGTTCTTAGGAATCTGCCAATTAGTAACCACTCCCCTTCGTACTCGTCCTCGTTGAAGGTGTGGAGGGTTAGTGTGACCTTGTCTTTCGCTGATAGTCGAGCCATCTTGAAGAAGTTGAGGGTGATGTCTTCATCTTCCGAAACCATGTCACTTTCATTCTCAAATCTTGCCCTCGACGACATGTCAGCCATGGCATTCTTCTTCCCTGCAATATGGTGGATCTCTGGGTTTAAAGACTTGATATAGGCGATCCACCTTAACATAGCTAGATCTGGTGTCGCACATCCTTAGATCATCCCGAGGATTGGGAGTCAATCTGTCTCAATTATTACTTCCGACGCAATCAGGTAGTCTTTTTCCGTCTTCACTGCCGACACAATACCCCAAAGTTCTTGCTTGACTTGGGTGTATCTTTGTTGTCGTTCGCTGAGAACCTTTGCTCTGAACCGGATGGCATACCGCGCATTATCTTCTCCTTCTTGGTTGATGACCCACCCGATTCCGGTTGGGCTCGTATCTATAGTCACATAAATCGGCTTCCCTTCGGTATAGTCGGCCTTTCTTAGTGCTGGAGCTTCAAAAAGTAGTTTCTTCAATCTTCGCATCGCATTTGTATGCTCGCTTCGCCATTCAAACTTCATTCTTTTCTTTAGTAGTCCATATAATGGCTTGACGACATGAGCGTAGCGTGGAATCCAAATATGATAAAACGTGCATGCTCCAAGGAACCTTCGAACCTCCGTTTGGTTTACGCATTCCTCTTTCATGTCTTGGATCACGTTCACCTTGGATGGCGAAGGCTTTCGGCTGTATGCTCCACACAAGTGACCTACCACCAAGATCTCTGGTTGCCCGAACGTAGATTTTTCTCCCGAAAATGTCAAATTCGCATCTTCGAGCCTTTGAAGCACCTTCTCGCAATCTTTCATATGATCCACGACGAACTTTCTACACCCTTCCTTATCTTTCGATTCATCTTTCTCCTCATCTGAACATCCTTTTATCGGAATATCATCCAAGAATGGCATCGTGATGTCCTGGATGCAATCCTTCAAGACCTTCTTCATGGCATTCACCATATGATCCATCGAGTTTGTTGCACCTTGAGGTAAGGTACACATCTGCACGAGCCCGATCAGAGTCCTCATGGTCGTAATGTCATGACTGTCAATTGCCAACTGAAATTCATCATATCCGGAGCAAAGATCGCCAATGGAGTTGATGGACTAGCCCACAAATGCCTCGGCAAATTCGTCCACGCTCGGACCGATTCCAGCATTTCGAATTGTCACCTTGTTGATGGGTTGAAGATCTTGGATGAATCGCAATGATCCATTCTTCTTCGGCACCGTGAACCACCTATTAGAGTAAGGAGCATTCGATGGTTCCAAAATTCCCATATTCCCCTTCTCCTTTAAGAGCTCAATTAGCTTTGGTAGATGTGCTCTCAGAACTGGTATCGGTTTCAAATTCCAAGGCACATGTGGCACCGTGAAGATTACCATCTACTATGTCGTCATTGGATCAGCACATCCGATTTCTCGTGGGAAAAATGCGAAAGCCTTCCCATGTCTCTCAAGGATGTCGCGAAACATTCGCTCCTCTTCAGAGAGAAGGAAATCCTCCCTTCCAACTCGTAGCTTCCCTTTTGTCTCTTCAGTGAAGACATGAACCTTTGGATCTCTTAAGCTTGGATCGTTAGCGACTTCCTTCATCTTTTGCCAGCTATCTTCCGGTAGCGGAACCGTAACTGGCTTGATCTTCCTATCCACCGTTTTATATTTTGTGTTGATGTCAGCTTCCTTCATGAAGATGCTTCGATGATATTCATCGATGATAGCGTACATGTTGATGGAGTTAACCGAAATCACGTGTCGATCGTGAAGATAGCTCAAGTCCACGACGTCCTCGATTTCGCCGATGGTGTCGTTAAATGAGGCTTCTTCCATAATACGAGTCACGAACTCTTCTTCTTCTATTATGTTTTCTTCTTTCAGCATCTTCTGGAAGTCTTGTATTTGATGCTTGTCCTTCTTGTCAGGTAGTACTAGTTTACATGTGCCATTAGGTGTGTCACATGTTGCTTCCCCTCGCAATCCACGCGCTCTACTCCCTTGTGGGGACTTGCGATCGCTCGAACTATTTGTGCCCCATGCTTCAATAGTCCGCTCTAAAAATCCAGGGATTCACCTCCAAGACTATCTCGATTTCTTTCATGATTAGCTCGCACCGTTAGGAATTGAACATATCTTTGATTGTCAAGACTCTTGATTCGCGCGAAGGTTGCTCCATTATCGAACACCTTGGTCTCCATCCGGGATGATGTGATATATGGTTGTCCTAGGATGATAGGATGCGACGCCGATTCTTGCACGAAGAAGTGTTGATCCATCTCCACATCCCCGATTGTGACTTTAATATTGGGACAAGCTCGGTACAAGTCCTCCGTAGACTTTGTTGCCACTCGAATCTTCCATCCGTGGTTTGTATTGATTGGCCATCTTCCTTTTTTGTAGAACTCGGTTGACATGAGGTTGATCTCCGAGCCATGGTTGATCAAGGCTACCACGGTCTCTTTCTTCTCCCCGATCTTCACTGGCGTCTCCATTGTTGCTCGTGCCCAATGAGGTCGAGTATAGTGGTTGTCCACCATATCTTCATTGACTTCGTCCCTTGCCATCGTTATGGCATTTGTCTTTGCTTTTTGTGGCTTCTCTTCTTCTTCATCCGATTGTTGCCTCTTTCTTTTTACAAGGTCCACGATCGTGTCATGGAACTCCTTCTTCGTAATGTTGAGTAATTCCCTCAAGGACAAAGTCACGTGGATATCAAGAACGCGTTCCTCGAGAATCTTGTTCAGGTCTGTCGTCTGCTCTATGTCTGACCTTAGCTTATAGGTAGGCATAGTCCTTGTCTTTCAAGCGGGGTCTTCGACACCAATCCTCACGGGCCGAACCGTTTCTTTGACTTGTTTGATCAACTTCACTTTTCGGCTAGCGTCTCCTTCCTCCATTTGTAAAGGTCGATTCGTTTCTGCATCTTCTTTCTTTTTTGCGTTCCTTGTTTCATGTCTTTTTGATGGGCCTTGCTCTTCTATTCTTTTTCTCTTTTCTTCGACAAACACCTCGTGGTTGTTGCACATCACTTCCGCGAGTATGGTGTTGTCATCCACCGGATCCGACCACCCGATTATGCTTTGCACGCCTCGGTCCGCAAGCTCTACCTCGCTCAATGTGACCTTCCCCTTCTTCTCATACTCGAGAACGGAAGACCAAAACTTTGCTCCCACTTTCGCAACTTCATTTTTGTCTTTCCCGACTCTTATTTCGGCCAATGCAGCATAGTGCATCGCATCCACATGAGTCGCCTCGGCATCCTCCATAGCTTTCTTCATTCCCCCTCTTCCAAAATTCACTTGCAGGGGTCTCCTAGTCTCACTTGAGCAGATCATGTTGCCATCCATGTACACGATATTTTGTTGAATGATGTCTCAAAGGCTCGAACAATCTCTTCTCATGTGGTCCATGCTATCGCACCACACGCATCTAAAGGGTTCTTTTCCTTTGGTCCCTCGACGATTCATGTTGGCTAGCGTGACCATCTCGAACTTCTTTGCTAGTTCTTCGATGATGTCGTCGTCAATCTTCTTTTCTTCTCGGTTACTTTGTTTGGGCAGCTTAGCTACTTTCGGTTGTCTCGTTTTCTCCATGACAGTCGATCCCGCCAAGTCAGTGTCATCAACCCATTGACGATGCTTGTCGAGCCTATTGCACGCTCGCTTCACCGCGATCCAGTCCGCTACAAGCCCATTTGCTTGGGTATCGTCTTCGAGAAGAGTCCCCAATTCTTGTCTATCCTTCATATCCACAGCTTTTAGGAAGTACAAAGTCTTGTCCTCCTCAAGCAGCACTTGGTCAGTGGCAGCGAGACGACTAAACATCTGGTCGAATTCGTCATACACCCTCGAGGCACTCATCTTCTTATTTTTCTTCTCTATCCACTTCATCAAGGCATGTCGAGTCATCCTTGACAAATCTTCCGTCGCGAACTCCGTTGGTATCGCTTTCTCGAACACAAACCATGTTGTCTTCCCTTCCTGAAGCTCGATGACGCACCTTTGGACGTTGTTGGCGACCACTCTCTTGAAACTTGGGATTTGACATGCTTTAGACACGTCCCTTTGATTCATTTCCCTTTTGTATGCATCAAGGAACTTCATAATGTTCCTTCCGTCAAATTGACCCTCGAGCTCCACGACACGGTCGACGGCCTTCTCCACGCTTACATCATTGTCTCGAGATGTCATCATTTGTTTGACGATCAACATCATTCTTTCGAACTCTCCCGTTTGATTGCTTGAGGACGCCATCTCCAAGTATCGGTCGATCCTCGACTTGATCCTTCCTACCGCCTCTTTCACGTCGGGTTCACCACTTAATTATGTCGTGAAGATCCGTCACTACGTGTGGATCGTGAGGCGGAACCGCCAGGGTTCTGGACTGGAAGGACTCGAAGTTTGCACTAGATTTAATGAGAAAGGAATTAAGATAGTTTGAAAGAGAGAGAGATTGAGATAAGATAGAACGCTTGACTTTAGATTGAGAGAGATTAAGATTGAACTCTTGACTTTAGATTTGAAGAACAAGATTGATACATCAATTGGATAACGAATTTCTTACTTTTAATTTCTTGATTAATACATCGCTCATTTTGATCTTTTCCATCCACCCTTTTATAGATGCTCCCATGCATATGATGCATGTGAGGGTACAAGACATGCATACAATGCATGGAATGCATGTGATGCATGTTTGCCATTTGGCGCTCATCTAAAACTATAATGATAGGAAAAATATTTCCAAGGAAATGACATAGCCTAGTGGTAAGTCTATTGCCTCCTATCTTGGAGGTGCAAGGTTCAAGCCTTGCTTGCATCCCGTTGTATACAAACTTTTACTAGGTTTTTTAGTCTAAATATTTTGAACACGTTCGCGTTCAGAAGTGGAAGGATCGCGCATTCCACTTTTAGATTCCCTTTATAGTTACACAATTTTAGCTTGTTGTGAAATATGACGTGCACTAGTATCACA
Organism: Azolla caroliniana; assembly: GCF_043228905.1. Lineage (NCBI taxonomy): Eukaryota > Viridiplantae > Streptophyta > Polypodiopsida > Salviniales > Salviniaceae > Azolla > Azolla caroliniana. The sequence goes on along the minus strand of NW_028230447.1, from coordinate 20,876,146 downwards.
TGATAAACCATAGATGGTGAATTTATTGATTTATTAATCGGATACATCTTTATACCGAGAGAACATGCTATTTATTGGAGAAAATATAAATGTACTAGATTTATTCTTGCAATGTTTACAAATTTAGGGTTGGTTTTTACCGCACATTCATTTTATACAAATTAATTATTTGACTAAAGCATTAACAAACAAGAATTCCATTTTCGTGAGATGTAAAGTGCATAGGTTTACAGTGGTTAAACTTTTCAAGAGAGGTGTATATACTATTTGAGAAATTGATATTTACATATTATTGAATACAATACATAATGACTAATAGTTAGTAAAAATCATTAGGATATAATACCAAATGTATATGTTCATGATAACACATGAAAATTAGAAGTAGAAAGCGTACTCATAACTATTAGTTCACATTACATTAGACATACAAGAATATACCCAAAACATATATGACTATTATTAAGGTATAGGCAATGCTAAATTTTTGGGTTCTATAATAGAGATAACTCTTTTGTATTAACGTTAAAGCATGTATTAAAATTTTTCATTTGATTGTCTACACATAAACACTAAATCAAGAGGTTAAACACATATATACAAATGGAATAATAATAATCTAGACAAATCACACATTGATAGCCCTCCATATATCCAGTCCAAACAACCATCAACCATAGAAACATGATTATTGTTGTACAATCCCTTCTAATAAAGCAAATACCCCCCAATATCTACAAATGCCTCCTTCAGTCCCAATAAATGTTATTTATCATAGTTATTCTATAAGTATAATAAATTCAAAAAGTGATTGACAATAGCAAACATGGAACTAAGTTTTATAAACACAATTGATGGGTAAATATGAAGAATGAACATACATTTTCTTTGATCTTAACTATATACTTAGATGATAGTCCAACAAATTTAATAAATATGTGCCACAAGATATAAACATAGCAACACATTAATTAAAACATAATATAACACCATATAAACAAATAAATTGGATCATATTAGGAAATAGAATTGATTAAAAGATCTTTCATTAGAAGTAAATACATTAAAAGTTTTTTTATAAACTCTAACTACATCGCTAGGAGAGTATCCATATCATTGGATTCATCATCAATCGGTGAACTATCATCTACATTTAGTGTAGTAGTATCTACTTCAGATAGACTCGCTACCGTGGGGTCCTCCGTTAAGTCATCGTCAAGCTCTATGAGTTCCCCAGGTTCACCAGCCAAAGGAGGGATCGGTTCACGGGAGGCAAGCTGAAAACGTTCGGTATCTGCCATATGTTTGGCCCCTACCTCCTCATCTTGATCGGGGCATTCCCAAAGCGCGCGAAGCCTCATGTTGATGAAGTTCACCTACTCATCTTTCTCCAATGCGACCGAATTTCAGAAAAGCTTCAAAGCACATGCCAAAGTGGTGCCTAAACACCATAAATAAGAAATAATGAGTATTATCATAGGTCTAAATATAAATAAAACCTTCAAGACATTGGGAAAATTATTCGACCATTTACCTGTGCCAGAAAACAAGTCCAATATCCAGTCATCTTCATTCGAAAACATCTCCACAAGGCGCATCATTAAACGTTGGGGCTTCTAGTAGGGATTCACAAGCCCACACTCAGTCGTGGTCACATGTCGAAGCTTCCGTGTCACGACTGGATATACGAGCAGGTTTGAGCATCCCACCTCATTCGAATGCTCCTTGATTCTTTGCTTCTTGATCTCGTCATAATAACCAACTATTATATATTCCCTTGCGTTGATGAACCGAAAAGTCGGTCCCTTATTTACGTTGGTTTTAATCCTGATCATTGAGAAAAAAGTTATAAGCAGTTTAAATTACAATATATAATTCCTATTGAAATATAGTGCTTTCGATAAAATCCTTACCAAGCAAGGTTCTCAATTCCATGGCAACGAGATCTCAACGCTTGAGCCACGGAATATCCCTGATCCATGCTATGAAATATTACAATTCTCCACAAGGAAGCAGTGGTCACGTCGGTGAAATCTTTTACCATTTTTTCCAACTACTTGAACCTAAAAGGTTTGTCATCGTAGATTGAACCAGTCATACGAAAACCGTATGGAATATCAGCTACCATTAACGTATACTCTTTCTTTGGCAACTTCTGGATCATGTCAGCCACATCACCACAATAAACATTGTAGTATAGATCTCTGGTGATGTCTTTTTTGTGGTTGAACTTCTTGAAGGTGCCGTGATCTTCCACCTCAAACGCCCTTACCAAGCGTTGATCCTTCTCTTTTCTGGCCCTTTCAAGATGCGCAAGAAAGGATGTTGGAAAGTCATGTATATCCTTTATTTCACCAGGCCTCTTACTCCGACATGGTTCCAAAAAACAAATAAGACATCAACAAAGTTATAGTGATACACGGGATGGACCACCTGTTATGTACACATAACGTTGGTGAGGGTAGGTCACTAATATTTACATTAGTGAAGGGTATGTTCACTATTATTAAAAAGGGGACTAATGATTGGATAGAATGAATGATATGTGCATGCACTATCATGATTTAGACAACCAATGAATAGAGAGCCTTTTAGAAAGGCACATCTATTCAAGGGGCCTAGGAAAAGGTATAAATATGAGGCTTAGCTACCCTCATAAGGATCATCACGTCGGAAGGTTGCTGTCGTAGACACCGGTGGTGCGGGCTAGGCTTTCGTCTCGACGATCGTGTTTATCTCTTCCAAGGTATTAGTCATCCTAATATCCGGCGGTAGGGGACGTCGGTGGTAGGTTGGCTATGTCTAGATCATAGCTCGGGGGTGGTCGGGTGGAACGGGTTCTTCTATCCAATCTATTTTCTTCCTTTTTACTTGATTTGGTCTATTGATTAGTAATAGACTCTTAACAGTGGTATCAGAGCTTTTACTAACAATTTTTTTGTTGTTTTGATGTTTTTTGCGTGTGAGCGAGGGGGATCTAACAAGGCTCGTCATGCTCTTCTCAGGATCAAAACAACACTCTAAACCCGATATTCTTCTTTTTTGATCTCTTCTCTTTTTCTATTATGCGTTCTTTATGGTCGAATCAAATTGGTATTACGTTTTATTCTCTTTCTTTCTACCTCCTACTACGCTACGATTTTACTTATTATTATGCATCGGGCCGAGCGTGTTTGCACTAATCGCACACGCTCAACTCATGGCCTTTTGCATATTGCGATATATATCCCACTCTCTCCTCTCTTGAACTCTTACGATAATAATTATTCTTGTGCATTGGGTCGAGCGTGTTTGCTCTAATCGCACACGCTTATCTCATGGCCGTTTTGCATATGATGTTGAGTATACCACTCTTCCCCTCTATTGAGCCATCACTTGGCCGATTCTAAGGGATGATGTGGCCTTGACGAGGTGTATGTTGCCTACCTATGCCACTCTACTCTCTATTAAGCCATCAATTGGCCGATTCTAAGGGATGATGTGGCCTTGACGAGGTATATGTCACTTACCTATGCCACTTTCCTCTTTAATTAGCCATTACTTGGCCGATTCTAGGGATATGTGGTGGTCTTGAGGAGGTGCATGTCAACTACCCTAGGGTTTCGTATCTTAGGGCATGTTTGATTCCATACACCTAATTGTTGATTATTCTAATTAAATTTTAATTTCATAAGTATTGTTTCACTTATATGATTTTCTAGTAATTATTATTTACCCGCCCACAATTAACTCTCCTTTTTCCACTTCCTTTTCATGTATAAAGTATTTACATCGTTTATTTTTAATGTAACCTTTACGTGTAGACTATTTTTTTCGTATGGAGTGGCTTGTTGAACGAGTTTTTTTCAACGGGTCATCTAGGTTTAACTCTTATCATCAAGCCTTAGAAAACGAGTAAAACCATATGAGTTCCCTTATTGATGTTTTACTCATGGATTTGAGTATTACATCTTTGCGCACAACACCGTCATCACTTGTATCAATTTGTGGCTTATGTCACAATTGTGCAAGTTATAACAATCATATTGGGATGTATATGTGCATACCTAACACTTCCCATTTATTTGTGACATTGTTTTTTTCGTAGGTAACACATGGGTTCTTTTTTTTTACCCTTGTTTTCGTCACTACTTAACTCTTATGAGTAGTGCCTTATTTTATCATTTTATCATCACGTTTGCTTATTGCTCGCAAGACTAGAATATTACTTGTGAGTGCACTTGTTTTTTCACGTAATACACTTTCTCGACCATATAATACATGATGGGTTGGCATTAATATAAGGCTATCTAGGAAATTTCATTGATGTAAGAACCATGGTTGAGCCTCGGGGAGCCGCCATGATTACTGAAGATAGAGATCCGAGAAATACATCTTAGCTATGTTTTCCCCCATGGTTTTTAAAACACCATAGTGTTACCATAGTTATCGGATCTCGAATCACATCTCATATGTCTAGAGGGGTAAAGACATGAGATACTTTCTTGGATAAAGTTCTTTCAATCAAAATTTCAAGCATTCATTTTGCTTGTGTATTTTCTGAACCTCCTTATTTTATTGCATACCCACATCATGCATCATGGAACAAGTTTTGAACGCAGTTGGAACGATCTCTCCAAATGAGACCTCTCAACCCCAATCCGCATCTCGCACACAAGCTGAGATCACTATTGAGCAATTGCTAACTACTACCTTGAATCAATTGGCCGAAATGAGACAGGCCAATATGGCATTGGAAAAGAAATTCCAAGAATTAACTATTGAGTCCAAGAAAGAAGGTGAACCTTCCTTCGTAGTCACGCCTTTCAAGGGAGATAAGAAAGAAAGAACCGAGGAGGCCATTAGCACTTGGCTTGGTCGTTGGGAGTCTCACTTTGAGCTTCATCCCAAGCCCGATGCAGTAAAAATTGGTTATGTCGGTCGTGAGTTAGGTGGCCGAGCTGCTGCTTGGTGGCGTGGCCTAAGGACCGCAAAAAACTTACCCACAACTTGGGAAGGTTTCGTTGATGTTTTTAAGAAACAATTCTTGCAGCCACCTTCTCAAACCGAACAAGCGCAACACTTGCTCACATTGTCTAGTAAGCCATTTACCTCTCTCGAGGATTATGTGCATCACGCTCGGACCCAGATCCAAAAATCGGGACTTACGGGTGAGAAATGGTTTGTCGCTTGTTTTTTGAATGGTATTCCCAATGGGGATTATCATTGGATTGTCCATGACAAGGACCCCACAACTTTCGAGGAAGCCGTCAACATTGTGCTGCGATACCATAGGACTTCCAAGAAAGACCACAATAAACCTGAGTTCGCCAAAACTCCGAATGTCAAGTTCATTGGGAAACGTAAGCAATCCAGTGACACTCTTGACCGCGACTCAAAGAAACTGAACCTCTTCTGTGCATATTGCAAGAAGCGGGGCCACACAAAGGATACCTGTCGTCGTCTTGAGAGGAAGTCAATGAACACCCCTCCTCAAGACAAATCTACGAGTCACACAGGTGAGTCTTTTGATATTGTTGAAGTTCATACCAATCACTTAAGTTTATGTGAATGCACTTTTCCTTCACATTTACTTGGACCTAATGATTTACTCCGAGCAGTCGGATATATCAATGGAACACAAGCACATTTCTTGTTTGATTCCGGTAGTTCTCACAATTTTCTTAATGATCACTTTGTGCAGCAAATGGAGCTCCACATAAACGCAAGTGATCATATCTATCAAGTTCACATGGCAAATGGAAACGTTCAATACATCAGTGGCATTGTTTGTCAACTGCCAATTCAAATAGATACTTATTTGGAGAAGCTTGACTTTCATGTTATGAAATTACAATCCGCAGATGTCATTTTAGGATATCCTTGGTTTTTTAATAAAAACCCTTCTTTGTCCATTGATTGGGTTAATCACTCAATCACATTTGAACTTAATAATTGTAAACATTATATTCAATGTTCCAAACTTCCTTCTCATTCACTTGTGTCTTCTAAATCTTTAAGTGAGTATTCTAGTTCATTAATTTATTCGTGTGTAATTGATCCTGCGGTTCAATTTTATTATTTTAATATTGACGCCACACAATTACCACATTTTGAGCAACGATTACTCGACTCTATTTTAGAGGATTTTCAAGATGTGTTTCCTACTGAATTACCGCTTACTTTACCACCTAAACGTAATGTGGACCATCAAATTGAACTCATCCCTGGGGCTGCTCCTGTGAGCATTCCACCTTACCGACTTAGTCGATTGGAAGAGGATGAGATCGCTAAACAACTTAAGGAATACTTGAGTATGGGCCACATTAGGTATAGTAAATCACCTTGGGGTGCGCCAGTTCTATTAGTCAAAAAGAAGGAAGGTTCGTGGCGAATGTGTATCAATTATCGCCGTTTGAATAAAATGACAATTAAGAATGCATATCCATTACCTCGTGCCGATGATTTGATTGATCAATTGCACGGGGCTCGATATTTTACGAAAATTGACTTACGAACTGGTTATCATCAGATTCGCATCGCCGAGGATGATATTCCTAAAACCGCTTTTCGTACGCGCTATGGCCATTATGAGTTTTTAGTCATGCCATTTGGGTTGACTAATGCTCCAGCCACATTCCAACAAGCGATGAATGATGTTTTCCGAGATCAACTCGGTGATTTTGTCGTCGTCTTCTTGGATGATATTTTGATATATAGTCGTACCTTGCAAGATCATGTTCAACATGTTCGATTTGTTTTGCGAAAGTTGCGTGACAACTCTTTCTATGCAAAACATTCAAAATGTGACTTCTTCCAAAAATCTATTGTGTACCTAGGTCATTTAATTACAGAAAATGGCGTTGAAATTGAACCTTCTCGTATTGAAAAGGTTAAACTTTGGCCCATTCCTCGTAATATTCGTGAACTTAGATCATTCTTAGGGTTTGTTGGATTTTTACGAAAATCAATTCGTAACTATTCCAAATTGACTACGCCATTAACTGACCTTTTAAAAGGTCATCCACGTAAGTCTGTCAAACCAATTTCATGGAATGAACAACTTGACAAATCATTTGAGACACTCAAGGAGCATGTGTGTCAGGCTCCCACTCTTCTATTACCAGACCCTTCTAAGCCTTTCTCAATTGAAACCGATGCTAGTGATTATGCTATTGGTGCCGTTCTTTATCAAGGTGGTCACCCTATTGCTTTTGAAAGTAAGAAGCTTGATGCTGCTCAATCTCGGTATTCGGTTCAAGAGAAAGAGTTGTTTGTGGTGATACACGCACTTAAAACATGGAGGCACTATCTCTATGGAAATAAATTTGTGGTTACAACATACCATCAATCATTAAAGTATTTTTGTGACCAGCCCGATCTTGTTGGTCGTAAAGGCCGTTGGGCTGACCTTATGCAAGATTTTGATTTTTCCATACGATATCGCAAGGGTTCTATGAACACCGTTGCTGATGCTCTTAGTCGCATTAAAGAAGTTAACATGCTTAGCTTCACGGAAATAAAATCTGATCTTTTAGATCACCTTCGAGGGAAATACCTTGATGACAGTTATTTCTCAAAATACTGGACGAAAGCCGAATCTGGTTTAGATGCCGATACTAGCACCCTACCCTCGAAGGCGACCTTTCACATTACAAACGGTTTGCTCCACCGTAGTGGAAAGGTCTGTGTTCCAGATTTACCAAATGTTAAACAGAAATTTTTTCATGAATGTCATGATGCACCATCTGCTGGTCATCCTGGAATACAACGCACACTCGTTCTCATCTCGTGTACTTTTTTCTGGCCTAAGATGCGCTCTGACGTGCATAAATACGTAACTCAATGCTTACAATGTCAGATTAATAAGTCGGAACGACTTAAAGCTGCTGGTCTTTTACATCCCTTAGATATTCCCAACAATAAATGGGAAAGTATCTCGATGGATTTTATTGTTAGTTTACCTCGTACACAGAGGGGTCATGATGCCATATGGGTTGTCGTTGACAGGCTAACAAAATTAGCTAGATTTATTCCTACAAAAACCACGGTAACCGCTCAACAGTTGGCTTATCAATTTGTTGATGAGTTATTTCGTTTTTATGGATTACCGATGGATATTGTTAGTGATCGAGATTCCAAGTTTACTAGTGACTTTTGGACTCAGGTCTTTAAGAAACTAGAAACTACGTTGAGCATGAGTTCCGCAGATCATCCTCAGTCTGATGGACAAACTGAACGAGTTAATCAAATTATTGAGGACATGCTTCGAGCTTATGTAGCAAAAACCCCTTCTAAGTGGGAGCAATACCTTCCTATCTTAGAATTTGCCTATAATAGCTCTAACTAAACATACATCCACTGGATATAGTCCTTTTATGTTGATGTATGGTTTTCAGCCACGTGCCCCAGTTGATGTCACGATTCATCGTGATACATTAGACAGTACACGCAATTTTTTGCAAGACATGAACCAAATGTTGCATATTGCCAAAGAAAATGTCAAGACAGCTCAAGATCGTGCTCGATTTTATGCTGATCAGGATAGACGTCCTCGTGCATTTACTATTGGTCAAAAAGTTTTTTTGCGTGTCCCGACTGATTCTACGTCATTATCTACGGGCAAGTGCGCTAAGTTAGCCCCACGATATTGTGGCCCATTTGAAATCCTTAAGCGAGTTGGGTCATCTGCTTATCACCTTGCCTTACCTCGTAACGTTGGTATTCATCCTGTTTTTCACGTCAGTCGTCTAAAACCATTTTTAGGCTCTGGTGATAACACCATCACAATCCAAGATCTTGTAACATTAGAGGATTTTTCTTACAAACCTCATGTTCCTGAACGAATTCTTGATTCTCGTACTAAACGTTTACGTTCTAAAGAGATTCGGCTATTCAAGATCAAATGGATGGATAAACCTATTGATGATGCCACATGGGAACGCGAGCATTCGCTTAAGGCACAATTTCCTCACTTTATATTGCAAGAGTGCAATCTTTTGAAGTAGGGGAGTATGTTATGTACACATAACGTTGGTGAGGGTAGGTCACTAATATTTACATTAGTGAAGGGTATGTTCACTATTATTAAAAAGGGGACTAATGATTGGATAGAATGAATGATATGTGCATGCACTATCATGATTTAGACAACCAATGAATAGAGAGCCTTTTAGAAAGGCACATCTATTCAAGGGGCCTAGGAAAAGGTATAAATATGAGGCTTAGCTACCCTCATAAGGATCATCACGTCGGAAGGTTGCTGTCGTAGACACCGGTGGTGCGGGCTAGGCTTTCGTCTCGACGATCGTGTTTATCTCTTCCAAGGTATTAGTCATCCTAATATCCGGCGGTATGGGACGTCGGTGGTAGGTTGGCTATGTCTAGATCATAGCTCGGGGGTGGTCGGGTGGAACGGGTTCTTCTATCCAATCTATTTTCTTCCTTTTTACTTGATTTGGTCTATTGATTAGTAATAGACTCTTAACACCACCACAAATTGATCAAACAAAGAGTTATACTCACCCAATCCTTAAATGCAATGAAATATTCCGATAACGCCTTGTACCAAGACGTTGTCGTAGTGTAATTCGCACACTACGTGAAAATTGCATTTTTGTCCCATCGGATGGAACCGGCAAGGAGGAACCGGCAAGGAGGAACCGGTGAGAACCGGATGAAGGATGGAATCGGCAAGGAGGAACCGGTAAGGAGATCCGGTAAGAACCGGATCAAGCAGAACCGGCAAGAGCCAGATAAAGAAGGCCGGTGAGAGTCTGTCACTGGATGAAGAGACAAATTTGTCAATAGAAGAAAAGATTGTTACATGCATAGGGCAGGATTCGAACCCTGCACCTTTATGTTAACGATTTTTAAGCCTTACCACTATACTAGCATATTATTAATTTTAAAATTATACTAAACTTTATCCCATGTAAATATTCTAGATATGCATGGTACAAAAAGTTATTCATGCATACACACTCGAGTTAAAAGAAAAGATGGGATAGAAAGCTAATCATACACATGCAATGTGCATGAAAACTAAAGTTAGGAAAAGCATGATGCTTGCATGTGATAAACTTAGACTCTTCCAACACTATATAAGGAAGAGAGAAAGATGTATAGGTTGTTGATTTTTATAAGGTTTGAATAATATAAAATAATCGTGGGATTCACGATTTTGCCATCTATTTCTCTCTTACAATCTAAGTATCAATTAATACACTATACTTGTGGGATTCACGAGTTTCATATCTTCTTCTTGCAATTTCTTCCCAATTAACATTATCTCATATTCTTCTTTCTCCTAGTCCAAAACCCCAGCGGTTCCCACCTGACTCGCGCAAACGATCAGGCGCCGAAAGGCATGACAACGTTATTGGATATTCTTTAGTCACTTGTTCCCACGATAAGCAACCTAGTTGCTTCATCATCACTTCTTGTATTTTCATATAGACTTTGTGGCTGGAAATTTATAAACCAACATTAAAAATTCATTTCTTAAAACAAGATAAACAATAAAAAATTTAGTAAGACCTTACTTGTTGAACTTCGTAACCATTTCCTCTAGGTTTAGCTCCTTTGTTACAACTCTTGAAAGCACAGATATAAGAAGTTGCTCATCTTTGATCCCTTGCATTGCCCTCCATAAAGACAGCTTCATATCATCTGCCGCTTCCTCAATGGTAAGCTCAATCTTCTTCGCAACCGAGCTCTTCAATTCTAATTGAGGGTCAACTTTCGACTTCTTTTGTCTTTGACCCTTCACTTCCTTATTCTCGCACATCGTAAATATTTGATCTTGAAGATCCCAGACTCCTCCATCCCTAAATGCAAGTTGAAACCATGGCTCGTATTTTCTGATTCCATTAGACTTCACCGCATCGTCCACCACAATTCCCACTTCGTGGAGACATTGACGTCATAGAGTTGGACATAATTTCGCTCCAAATTTGGTTTTCCCGTCAAGGTACTCGTGGTGAAAAAATCTAATGTGTTCGATGGAGGACATCTTCTACCGGTAGTTATTGTGGTCCCATGCTAACAACTTCGCCTCCTCAGTTGTTAACCCCACATAAATTTTGCATTCCGCATATTTGAAGAAGAACGTTGTAGGATGCTCGCGGACTAATTGTCGTATTGCCTCTGCTGAGTGAGATCCTCCAATCACAAAATAATTGTATTGGTCGTGCTTCTTAATATCAAAATCCTCTAGCTTAGAGCACTCAAGAGGATCCACCATTACAATAAAAGGTATCGTCATTGCATGAGGGTTTATTTTCATCTTCTTCTTTAAATTTTGGACATGCAACTTATGTGGTTCCCTGATCTCCAAAGGGTGATGTCCTATATTCTCATCCAGAGGGGGGTGATGAATATGGCTTATCGGAAGGTTAAAAACTTGCCCCTTCCGCACAAGTTTTCTATGTATTAAGTCCCTTCTAATTTTATTTTGTTCTGATGAGAACACACCAGATGCCAGCTCTGCTCTTGGTGTAGCTTGAGCCTCTTCATCCTCAATTGAACTCGATGACTCAAAATCTAACATTCTCGTCACCTTCTTTTTTTGAGGCTTGGACTGCACCGCAGATTTCCTTATTGGTGCTTTAATAGGCGATAAGGAGGCTGTCTTCAAATTAACATGACCTTGAATATATGGCCTCAATGTTGTTATTAAGTTAGTACTTGTCTCAATAGCATGTCGGAAGGATTCTGACCCTCATGAATCCTTCAACAAGTAGTCTTCGGAGACCATCATTTGTCGGACTCCTTTTGTACAGTTGACTAATACAATCAAATTAGTTGAGTCCGCGTCTTCATAGTCCAGTCGCAAGATTTTGCCATAGCTAAATGCACGATCTTGAGCAAGCATACCACGTCCAGCCAGTCTGGTAACTAACAATACTACTTTCTTTTTCGAGTCTACATATTGCATTGCCCACTCATATCCAGTTAAGTCTATGTCTAACTGGTCCTCACTTCCTCCAACCGCAACAGATGTTTTTTGACTAACCTCGTCAGACGGCTGCCTCACGACTTCGTCTTCAAACATGAGTTTCTTTCCCTTTTGTGGATATGTCAAAATAGGGATCTTTGTGGTGTCTAGAGATGAGGTTTGATACGTAATCCGAATTCTCCTGAGTGGCCTCTCCTCCTTAGGGTCAGTCGACCTGCATGAAATAATACAACAGATGAACCTAAACCTATAATCTCTCAAATGAAAATGTATTGTAGTCTAGAAAATGCGATAACAAAAAATAGTTTGGCCTTATGAAGCTCTTGCCTGACCAATAGTGTAGTGGAGAAAGATTTGTATGGGGTGCCAAATTATATACAATATGTAGATTGGTAGTATGGAACACCAAATTAGCAATCCAGTATAGTTATGGGTTTGAAACCTAGGGACTGGACAAAGGAAAATGTATATTTAACGTCTCATAGTCCACCGGACACTAAAATTAGTAAGATTTTGGTATCCCCAACAGTACCTAAATATAAACTTTATTGACCCAAATTTACCGTATTTTGACCTAATTTAGAATTTTTGAACCTATTTTTACTACTTATTTTTGGTCTAATGTGTGTTATGATCCCCAACTCGATACTACATATTGAGTTTTAGCTTGGGAGCCACAACTCGATACGGCGTATCGAGTTAAGACGCCCAACTCGATACGCCGTATCGAATTTTAGCCTTGGGAGCCATAACTCGATATGGCTGTTAAGAGTCTATTACTTATCAATAGACCAAATCAAGTAAAAAGGAAGAAAATAGATTGGATAGAAGAACCCGTTCCACCCGACCACCCCCGAGCTATGATCTAGACATAGCCAACCTACCACTGACGTCCCATACCGCCGGATATTAGGATGACTAATACCTTGGAAGAGATAAACACGATCGTCGAGACGAAAGCCTAGCCCGCACCACCGGTGTCTACGACAGCAGCCTTCCGACGTGATGATCCTTATGAGGGTAGCTAAGCCTCATATTTATACCTTTTCCTAGGCCCCTTGAATAGATGTGCCTTTCTAAAAGGCTCTCTATTCATTGGTTGTCTAAATCATGATAGTGCATGCACATATCATTCATTCTATCCAATCATTAGTCCCCTTTTTAATAATAGTGAACATACCCTTCACTAATGTAAATATTAGTGACCTACCCTCACCAACGTTATGTGTACATAACAATGGCGTATCGAGTTGGGCGTCTTAACTCGATACGCCGTATCGAGTTAAGACCCCCACGTATTGAGTTTTACCACTGGGAGCCACAACTCGATACGACGTATCGAGTTAAGACGCCCAACTCGATACACCGTATTGAGTTATGGCTCCTAAGGCTACAACTCGATACATCGTATCGAGTTGGGCGTCTTAACTCGATACGCCGTATCAAGTTATGCCTCCCAACTCATTACGGCTCGATACGACGTATCGAGTTAAGACGCCCAACTTAATACGCCGTATCGAGTTGTAGCCCTAGGAGCCATAACTCGATACAACGTATCTAGTTATGTCCCACAACTCGATACGGCATATCGAGTTGTAGCCCTAGGAGCCACAACTCGATACGTCGTATCGAGTTATGTCCCCCAATTCGATACGGTGTATCGAGTTGTGACACCTAGGGCAACAACTCGATACGGCGTATCGAGTTGGGGGACATAACTCGATACGTCATATCGAGTTATGCCTCCCAACTCGTTACGGCGTATCTAGTTCTAGCCTTAGGAGGCACTAGATACGACGTAACGAGTTCTAATATGAAATATAAAGTATGTAGATAGTCATATGTCCGTACAGTTTAGGGTTTATATCCTACCTGGTGTCAAAACGGGCAATGTTTTCGCTGAACATGATGATTGTGTCGGTTCGGGGATGCGTGAGGTATCTTGGGAGTTCTCGCGTATGTGCTTTGGCACTTTGGAGAGTGGTTACGCTCAACTATGGGGAATGAAAAAGAGAGGTCGGTTCTATTTATGGGAGGGGAAGGGACCATAGTTAAAAAAGTAACCACAGTTAGAATTAAATGGCAATAGTGCCTTTAGTTATTTATCTTAGAATTTGTATTTATTATTATCATAGCATAATGATTATCTTTATACTTTATGTGTAATATGATCATTATGATCTAGTAGTTATGATTTCATACTTATGTGTATTATGATTTAGTACTTATTATGATCTAGTACTTATTATGATTTAATACATGTGCAAGGTCAATCCAATGATTGAGTATACTTATCTACATTTATGGTAGTCTAATGATTTTGATTTTGAGAACATTCACTAATTGGGTGAGGATAGTGGTATTGTGCAATTATGTCACGTGCAATTATAACTAATAGAAATATAGAAAAAATTATATAATAAAATATACAAAATACATACATAGTTCCTTAGAATTCTATTTGTAGTTTAAGTATGTCTTACAATTTGTATGCTTAGGGGGTGAAATATAAAGGACATTAGAACCTCAAACAATGGGAACTAATTCACCCTTTTCTGTTGAGGAATATCAACTGTCATCAGATTCCTCACCTTCTCTGGGGTTTTCGGTAGAAGAATACCATTGGTCTCAAGATTCTAATTTCTCCGTTGAGGAGTATATAATCTTCGATTGTCCAGTCAATACGACAAGATGCCTTGAATTCTCAATTGAAGAGTATGGCCCATATGCGGACTCGGGTGAGAATGTAGGTGATTGTCAAAGTCCCGAAAGTATTTCTACCCAGCAACAGAGAACAAATGTGCGCCAAGAGGAGGACACACAAATATCAGCTAAGGATGACAATACGTAAGTGAGCCCCTTATTTTTCAAAAGGGTCTCAAGACGTATTAGTCGAGAATGATTTGCTTTAGTGATATCTGAGGCTCAACTTACCGTAGATGTTAAAAAGACATGTTGTGCTCGTGGGTGTATGGCTATGATTGGAAAGCAAAACTTGCGGTCTTTGAGACGTTACTATTTTTCACTCAATGGTGATGAACAAGACACTTATCTTATGACACACTTATAGATGATGTCAGACAAAGCCTCAGATATCTTGATCTCTTTCGAGTATTACCTTTTTACGGCACGACAATGTTGTAGAGTGGCATTCAAGATCGCACTTTGTGTTAGCAACATGAGATTACATAGAGTGCAACAAAGAGTTTTAAACGACAACAATCCCATTGAAGATGATAATTTGCCAAGTATGAAGGGTGCATCAGGTAGAAATGCGATCTGCTGGATGAAGACATACTTCAAGTTCAATTGTGAGATAATGTCAACTACCGGTAGGTTGCATCTCTTTGACAATTATAGACGTCAAGAAGTTTATGATTCCTATAGATTGGAAATGTCAACTTGTTGCGACAAGTATGTTATCTACAATCAGTTCACAAGGTTGTGGACATTGCACTTTAGTAATGTTATTATACCTCGTAAAGTACGTATGGGGTATTGTTTAGTATGTGCAAACCTAAAAAGTGTGTGCAAAGATAGAGACAGAGAAGGAGCTAAATAAGAAATTGTTACAAGATCACCGAGATGCCCAAGCATTAGAGCGAAAAAGAGCTATGCACCATAGGGAAAAGCCGATAAACAATCCAACTAAGTACATGTGTTTAATGATAGATGGAATGGACCAAAAGAAGACGTGTCTACCTCATCTTAAACGTCTTCCTAAAGATGTCAACGACAATTGTCTCGTGCAGATGCACTTGGTGGGTTGTTTAGCCTATAATGGAAGTGTGAAGCCTCATGTCTTCGTCACCTACCCAAATGTCCACAATGACCCTAATTTAACAGTCATTGTGATTCAAAAAGTATTGATGTCTTGGGGGTAGTCTTTGCCGCCGGTTTTATATATTCAACTAGACAATACTGCTCAGGAAAACAAAAATTCCACGGTGATTGGTTATCTAACTATGCTGGTGAACCACGGAATTTTTAGGAAAGTGAAAGTTAACTTTCTATTGGTTGGTCACACACATGACCATATCGATCAGATGTTCAATAACTTCTCTCGATAGTTATCACGATATGATGCTTTTACGTTACCTAAGTTGTTCGACATCATTCGTGATGCATATACACCATGCCCAATCGTGGAACACTTCAAGGAAATATATGATTTCAAGAGATACATATTAGATGGTGGTGAGCGAAATGCCAAAGTGTTAGCCCCATTAAATAATATAAGCTTCAACCACGTATTCTTAATAAATAAAAATGATCATAGTGGTTGTACATTATTATATGCAAAGCAATATTCATCCTCCCCCCAATGGGAGCTTGAAGGCGGGTGTTAGTTTCTACTTCATATGCCACAACTTTTGTTTATGGTGCAGGACAAATGCCGATTGAGACTAAGAAAATTGTCACCAATGTACTAGCTGATAATCCAAAGGATGTTTGGATGCAAGCGATGCAAGACAAACGCAAACACATTGACAATGCGAAGAATTATGCTGGGGAACAAGACACATCATGGTGGGATGTGTTCTTTAAAGATCAAGAACAAATTGTTGACAATTGTGTCCTTGGTACTTGGACCGTGCAAATACCCTTCACCTGGAATATACAACAGTGTCGTAATTCTCAGACTTCTCCTCTTGCACCTAATGCGATTAATGATAGCTTGCTCCATCCACCACAAAGGGACATATATGTTGGACCCAGGCTGATAAAAACAGCGGAAGCAAGGTGGCAAGGGAACTTGCAAGAATTGAAGGTGGGTATGTTAATTGCTACACCTGTTGATGATAATGAGATGGGACATCAATTTTGGATTGCTAAGGTTTTAGATGTGGTGATGCATGAGAACCAAAGCCAAACCCAGTCTATAAAGGTGCATTGGTACAACACTAAAAGCAAAAATGCCTTTACCGGCAAGTATGCTTTAGAGATGATGGAATGTCCACGATCAAGGGGGAATAGAAAGAGGAAAAGAAATATTCGTAACAGTTCATGCCTAGACATTGGTGACGTAGATATTATTGTTTACAAGTTCACACTAACAAAAGTTGGACGTCTCAGGAAGTCTACAATAGATATTATCAAGGAGAAATGACCTATTCTACAAGGGGTCTCATGTCGAAGGCAAACAAGTGTTAGAAGCGAAGGGGCCATCTGTGCGGAAGATCAAGCCAGCAATCGATTCTTCTGTTCTGAATACCTGCGTATGAGAGATTGTAGGTCGTTGCACAGAGAGAGAGAGGCACAAAAGAGTCTTTATTTCATAAAGCAACTAATACAACAACCAACCTCACAAAGAGGTTACAAGGTCACTATATATAGTGACCAACTTAGGGCAACTACCCTTTATGCTAATTACATAAATGGCCGAAACGGGATAGTGTGAATACGTCCATTATACACATGTATTCGACACTCCCCCGTAATGGGCGTATACATGGGTTATCTAAGATTACAGGTATAGACTTAGGTTCTCGGACATATCGGCTTTGTTCGAGTCGGCAGGGTCCGAAGGCAGAAGACCGAACTGGTCGGGTCGGACGTGTTGAAGCCGATCATTAAGAAACTGATGTCGGTTGTCGGGAACCATCCTGCTCTGTGTCCGGCTCTAACCGGACTGGTTTGTCGTTACGCCCATCTGATGCCGAAGAGACCGAAAGCGGTCTGCCGAAAGACACTTGGTCATTCCATCTGCGACATTGTCGGTTGTGGATATTTTCTCTAGACCGATTTTCCCTGAAATGACGCAGTCCCGAACGAAGTGATATCGAACGTCGATATGCTTGGAGGCGTTGTGGTGAACCGGATTTTTCGACAGGGCAACAGCGCCTTGACTGTCGCTATAGACAACTGGGGCCGAGTCATGGTCGACTTGCCGAAACGTGTGCGCCAGCCGACCAAGCCATAAGGCTTCTTTTGCTGCGTCGGACGCAGCTACATATTCTGCTTCGGTCGTTGAGGTCGCTGTGCACTCCTGAAGTTTCGACTTCCACGAGATTGCTCCATTGCCGAATTTGAAGCAGTATCCGGTTGTTGATTTCCGACTGTCTATACAGCCGGCAAAATCCGAGTCGGTGTAACCGACTACGCCTGAGGTTCGGTTCGGACCGAAAAGAATGCCGTGATCTTTTGTGCCAGCCAGATATCTGAACACATGCTTGACTGCGTTCCAATGCGATCGGCCAGGATTGTGCATAAATCTGCTAACGACTCCTACGGCATGAGAGATATCAGGTCGTGTCGCGACCATCAGGTACATAAGGGAGCCGACTGCCGGTGCATACGATACCGACTTCATATCTTCCCCCTCCGAACCGGATGTCGGGCAGTCTCGCTGAGAGAGCCGAAGATTCATAGGGAGCGGGGTTGAAGCAGATTTGGCTGATTGCATGTTGAAGCGTTCCAAGACACGTCCGATATAGTCGGTCTGAGACAAAAAAAGATGTCGTTTATCGCGATGCCGACTAATCTTCATGCCAAGGATGTGTCGTGCCGGACCGAGGTCCTTCATGGCAAACTTCAACCGCAGTTGCCGAATGAGATCGGCAAGTTCGCCCGCGTGGCGTCCAGAAATTAGCATGTCGTCCACGTAAATGATGAGGAAGATGGGTGATCCATCTTGAGCTGTGTTGGTGAAGAGACAATGGTCCTCATCGCTTTTTGAGAAGCCGATCGATTGGATGAAGTCGTCGAACTTCTTGTACCATTGTCGCGGTGCCTGTTTGAGGCCGTATAGACTCTTCCTGAGTCGGCAGACTAGATGTTCTTGGCCAGTCGCCACGAAGCCTTTTGGCTGCTCCATATAAATTTCCTCGTCAAGATCACCATGGAGGAAGGCTGTTTTGACATCTAGCTGAATCAGCTCCAAGTTGTCGGCTGCCACTACGCCGAGTAGGAAACGAAGGGTTGTCATTTTCACCACTGGTGAAAAAATTTCGTCGAAGTCGACGCCATATTCTTGTCGGAAGCCCTTCGCAACTAGTCTGGCCTTGTACTTTGGGGTGGTCGAATCAGACGTCTCTTTTAGTCGATAAACCCACTTGCAAGGAAGAGCACGTCGGTTCCTAGGTAATTCGACCAGATCCCAAGTCTTGTTTGCCCGAATGGAGTGCATTTCCGACTCCATCGCCAGATGCCAGGTGGCGGAATCGACAGATGTCGATGCTTCTTCGTAAGACGTCGGTTCACCGGCGTCGGTGAAGAAAATTCCAGGAGAATACCTCTCCGGAGGTTGCGACAGTCTCTCGGATCGTCGAGGTATGATTGGACTGGTCGCATCGGGTATCGAGGTCGGATGGTCCGAAAGCGAATCATTCGGCTGTGCCGAGTCGGAGTTGTCCGAGTCGGTAGTGTAAGGTTCAGCTACCCGTGAAGCTGACCGTGTGTTGAGAGCGGGGCCTTCTTGAAGGGTCGGCACATCGGAAAATGTTACCCTTCGGACTTCGATCGGTTTTTCGACTGATGGATTCATAGCCGACTCGTTGAACACAACGTCCGAACTTCGAACGATTTGTCTGCGTTCGGGGTCCCAGAGTCGGTATCCCATTTCGCCGTCGGATCCATATCCAAAGAAAATGCATTTCCTGGACCGAGGTGCAAGTTTTCGGCGATCATCTTTCGGAATAAGAGCGTATGCCTCGCATCCGAAGATCCTCAGCATGTCGTAATTCGGCTTACTGCCGATCCATAGTTCCTGAGGAATTTGAAGTCCTAGAGGTCTACTTGGCGACATATTGATTATGTGTACTGCCGTGAGTAGAGCCTCTGTCCAGAAGCCATCCGACAGTCTGGAGTGTTGGAGCATGGAAACTATCCTTTCTTGGATTGTCCGATTCATACGTTCTGCAATCCCGTTTTGCTCTGGACTGTGTGGTGCCGTAAATTCACGTCGGATGCCGCGTTGTCGGCAGAATTTGACGAATGCATCGGATTTGAACTCTCCCCCATTGTCGGTCCGAAAGCATTTCAGTTTTCGGTCGGTTTGATTTTCTACTATAGCGAGCCAATCTGAGAAGATCGAGAAAACACGATCTTTGGTGCGAATTGGATACGCCCACACCTTTCGAGTCGAATCGTCAATAAAAGTGACGAAGTAAGAGGCACCGCCAAGAGACTGATGCGGCATTGGGCCACAGACGTCCGAGTGGACCAAATCGAGGGGTCTCGTTTCTCTTGGTGCTGATGTCGGGTGTGATGCGGCTGCTTGTTTGCCATACTGGCAATGCTCGCAGAATTGATGGTCCGAGAAGGAGAGTTTGGGGATGTATCCGGCTCTAGATAGGTGCGTGATGCCGGCCTTGCTGAGGTGTCCTAGTCTTCGGTGCCATAGTGATGACACAGGAATATCCACCAAGAACAGGTTACCCTCTCTGAGCGTAACATGTAACGGATACAGGGAGTGTATCTTAGGTCCTCTAGCAAGCAGGAGGTTCCCCCTGTGGAGTGTCCACCCTCCCGAAGAAAAACCGGCACGAATGCCGTCTTCATCTAGTTGTCCGACTGAGATCAATGGCCTTGAGAGCTCGGGTACATGTCGGACATTGTGGAGTACAAGTGTAGAGCCACCTGCAAGGTTGAGCTCTACTGTGCCGATTCCGATGATGTCACAGTGTTGTGAGTTGCCGACCCGAACTGAGTCGGAGTGACGGATCGTATATTGCCGAAATTGGGATCGATGAGGAGTCACGTGAAATGACGCGCCCGAATCTAAGAGCCATGTGCTCGATTCTTCAGTCGTGAGTAGAACTTCTGATCCGACTGGATTTTCGATTGATAGTATATTCGGGTCGTCCGGTAGTACATCAGCTGAGAAGCTGACGTAATTGATCTCCTCATGCCGGCCACTCTTCTTGTTGTTCTTGTTCTTGAGTGCGCGGCAGTCGGCTTTGATGTGTCCGGGTTTCTTGCAATAGTTGCAGATTCGGTTATCCCGTGACTGGCTCCGTCTTCGCTGATTGTTCGGCGGCCGTGAGGAATCTCTTCCTCGTATGTTCGATCGGTCTTTCGAACCTTGTACTACATAAGCGTCGTTTGTTGAGTCTTTGGCGAAAGACTTTCTCCGAGCTGCTTCGGTCAGGATTGCGCTCGTGACTTCGGAGTATTTAACAGCCGTGGTTGACGCGTTGCACACGGTTGTGACGAAGGTTTCCCATGATGAGGGAAGGCTGCTCATGAGTATCATTGCTCTGAGTTCATCCTCGATTGCCGTCCCCTGTGACGAGATTTGGGAGCTGATGCTTTCGTACTCATTGAGGTGTGCTTGAACCGAATCGGATTCTTTCATCCGCAAGTTGTAGAGGCGCCGGATCAGAAACATCTTCGTTGCGGCGACCTTCTTTTCGTAAGTGTCCGACAGTGTTTTCCACAGTTCGAATGCTGTCGTACACGATTGCACCGTAAAGTATACCGATTCCGATAGGTGCATCCGAATCGTGGCGCGGACGATTCTGTCCAGCTTCTGCCACTCAATTGGTTTGTATCCTTCTGGAGGTTCTTCATTTTCGATGGGATCGATTTGTCCCTTGACTATGAGATAGTCCTGCATTTGCTCTTTCCAGAAGTTGAAGTTCGATCCATCGAACTTTCGTAGACTCATTTCTGACGAGCCGGATGTTGATGCCATCAAATTCGGTTTCGGTTGACGAAGCTCGGTTCGGAGTTGACTACGAACCTTGTTGGAGTGCAGCCAGTTGGCTCACCCGATATCGTTCTAGTCGGATTCGAACCCGAGTCGGTTCGGCTTCGGAACTTGCTCGAATTGACTCCGGTAACTTGAGGGACAGAACCGACTGGTCTTCCCGAATGTTGCCGAGTCGGAGTGAGCCCGGTTCGCTTCGGATATATATGCCGAATACCGATTATTGAAACCGATTATCTGGACCGATTCTGCTTCGGGTGGCTGCAGCGACGAGAGAGACAGATCCAACTGATCCTCTCGAATGTCGATCAGCCAGATGAAGCACGAATTTGGGGTTGTTATCTTGAGACCGATCTGCACCGAGTGGTTACAACGAGCAGCGTTTGATTACCTCTTCGGATGCCGTTTAACCGAGTGGAGCACGATCGTGTCAATGTTGCACAAGGGGATTTCACCTCGAGTGGTTACGATCACAAGGAACGGAGTACAACCTGATGGCTTACTCCAAGCAAGAGGATCTAACGCGATGAGGTGCAAACCTCGTTTTTGTTCTTCTTTTCTCTTTCTTCGAATGACGCGAATACTGTGCAGGCCGTGATGAAGTGAAGAACCGAATGCTGTGCAGGCCGTGATGACGGCCGAACCTGGCTCTGGCTCTGATACCAGATGTTAGAAGCGAAGGGGCCGTCTGTGCGGAAGATCAAGCCAGCAATCGATTCTTCTGTTCTGAATACCTGCGTATGAGAGATTGTAGGTCGTTGCACAGAGAGAGAGAGGCACAAAAGAGTCTTTATTTCATAAAGCAACTAATACAACAACCAACCTCACAAAGAGGTTACAAGGTCACTATATATAGTGACCAACTTAGGGCAACTACCCTTTATGCTAATTACATAAATGGCCGAAACGGGATAGTGTGAATACGTCCATTATACACATGTATTCGACAACAAGATCGTCTATACATAACATGGAATGTCAACATCTAGTTTTAGATGAAGACAATGCCTTAATAGGTACATCCGAAGATGACAAGGAACAATCTGCATTGTATATTAGTTATAGTAGCGACTCTTGATCATGATACGAGTGATTTTTGTAAATTTTACACTCCTCAATGATATTTTGGTATCTCATGTAAGAGAGTGTCGTTTGTAATACTCAAAATATGCGTAAATTATGTTTAGAAATATTATTGCTTTGTACAGACATTGTTTGTTACAAAATACATTACTTCTTGACTTCTCAGTGATAATGAACATTGTACCATTCCGATTATAGCATAGTTTTAACGTTTTTCCAAGTTTAGGAAATGATGATTTTTTGAGGTTTTCCAACGATATTTTGAGAACATGTGATACTGGTATCATTAAGTTTTGTGAATAGAGTATCTAAACCCCAAAATTTGAGGGAATATTCATTATCCTTCTATTTTTGCGCTGTCGTGTGAATCTTCACACACTATGTAAAAAAATAATGAAATAATTATTATAGATTAGATTAGTAGAGTATTATAGAAAGATGGATATACTCAAGAGCTTCAAAACGTTTTTACTATATACAAAATGGAGAAATACATATCAAGTTATGAGAAAATAAATTTTGAGAAGATAGGGAACTTAGAACTATCCCACATAGATAGGAAAGTTAAGGCCTTGGCTATATAAACACCTTGAGCTCCCTCATTTTTCATTTGTGCTAAGAGCATTTTGGCCAGTTTGTCTTGATGGATGATGGTGGCCAAATTCCCTAAAACCGGAAACTGGCCAGTAAGCAAATCCGAAAAACGGGGCCGGTAAGTAAATCCGGAAACCGGCTGGTATGCAATTCGGAAACCGGCTGGTATGCAAAACCGGAACCGGCCGGCAAGCAAACTGGAACCGGAATTGGTATGCAAACCGGAAACCGGCGGGCAAGCAAAACCGGAAACCGGTCGGTAAGCAAAACCGGAACCGGCTGGCAAGCAAAACCGGAAACCGGTCGGTAAGCAAAACCGGAACCGGCTGGCAAGCAAAACCGGAACCGGAACCGGCAAGCAAAACCGGAATCGGCAAGCAAACCGGAACCGACCGGCAAGCAAAATCGGAACCGAAACCAACAAGCAAATCGAAACTGGAACCGACAAGGAAATTGAAACCGGAACCGGCAAGCAAACCAGAACCGGCCGGTAAGCAAAATGGAACCGGCTACCGGACGAGGTTGGACGCGGACGGACGAAAGATTGGATCATGCAACAAACTAAAGTGAAGTGAAGAGAACTAAAGTAAAGGCCATGTGGACGCAAACAACTAAAGAAGGGAGTGCATGGAAAAAGTAAAGGTCATGTGGACAGTCACATGCAAACAAAAAAGAAGAAGCTATGCAACTAAAAGTGGAGGCATATGATCAACGAGGAACTCCATATATAATTCCATTTTTTTTTCCTATACGAGGATACTCTCCATATGATCTTAATTTTCTTCTCAACTCCCTTATCTTAGGGAGCCATAACTCTCATAAACCCTAAAATTCCCTACGGAAGCCATAACACTCAAAAACCCTAATCTTCCCTACGGAAGCCATAATACTCATATAACCTAATCCTAATCTTCCCTACGGAAGCCATATCTACCAAAACCCCTAATTTTTCTTTTCTATTAATCTTAGTAAACCTAAAACTTCTAAATCCCAATCTTGGGACATATTGTAATTTCTTTTTCCTTTGTTAATGAAAATTATTTAATATCTTCTTTATGTTAATTGTTAAAAATATAAACACACACATGTGATTATCCTCTGGTCGGAGGCCCCGGGGTCCTGCCTCAAAGTTCACGTATCCTCGTCGTATTTTCACGACAGCGCGATCCTTCCACTTCTAAATGCGAACGCGTTTTTGTTCGTTTCACACTGAAATCGTCGCGATCAACCTATTCGATCGATCGATCTATCGAGTCCACTTTCGACCCGGTGATTTGGTCTATTCGTTCTGGTTCTGGTTCCGTCGCCGTCCAAAACACTATTTTGAATAACTTAGCTGCATCCTTTCATCCAAGTTAGACAACCCAATCCTTCTATGCTCCTAGCACTTAGATAAAATATAAAGAGATATGGCTCTACTTATATACTCTTACATCTTGATGTTGTCCTATCTATGTGGGATATCTCACAATTTTGTTTTTCTCTTCTTCTTCTCAAACTTCTCATTCACATAACTTGACACTAATTTGTCCATTTCACATGTACTAAAATGCATTCGGAAGCTCTTGAAGACATCCATCTTTTCGTACCAAGATATAAAATAATATCTTCATTATTATTGTTCCATATTGTGTGTGAAGAACCACACTCGATTTTGTACATTCCATGCAATTTTCACACCGTGGGCGAAAATCTTTATGACGCGGTACGCGTACAATACGTATGTTACATATTTTATAAGTATTCTAATTTTTTCTTTTATAAGTTCTTAAAATACGTATTTAAAGGTAAAATACGTTGAGTATGTTTTGAATACGTTGTTGAATACGTTGAATACATCGAATACTTGAACACCATTGATGTTGAATGCAAAGATACTTGGAATTTGAATACTATATAGTAAATACCAATTATCTTTATTGCCCATGGATAAATGGTTATCTATGTTTCAATGTTTACATAATTATTTTAACCCTAGAAAATTAAATTTTAAATTGTTTACAAATTTAGGCTTAGAAAAAAGGACAATTCCAAAAGGTTGAATATGTTTAGAATACGTGTGGGTATTCTAAAATGCACTCTTATCTGTAAAATACGTGTTTTTTAACAACAATGATGTGGACAAGTTGTAGTCATTGAACCCATCCAAGAAGCCATAGTTATTTCATGCAATTCAAAGATGGTCCAAAATGGAATATTTGAATGGTCGAGGAAAAGGGTTTATGACGATGAGCACATTAAGTTTTCTGGTAATCCATGCATAGCTCAAGTTTCCCGTTCCACTTAAAAAGTACCAAACTTGAGTAGCTAGGTGGTATTCTTGACCAAATGAATAGAATAGAATAGAAATTTCATCATTCATGATAAGGCCAAATTTGACCAATTGAACTAAATCAACATAATATCATCTTGTATGTGATTCTTTCCTAAGAAGAAGGCTTGCTACTCTATTGAGCATGTGATAAGTAAGTGATATTCATCCCCCCGCAATGAATAGAATAGAATAGAAATTTCATCATTCATGATAAGGCCAAATTTGACCAATTGAACTAAATCAACATAATATCATCTTGTATGTGATTCTTTCCTAAGAAGAAGGCTTGCTACTCTA
Source organism: Azolla caroliniana (assembly GCF_043228905.1). NCBI lineage: Eukaryota > Viridiplantae > Streptophyta > Polypodiopsida > Salviniales > Salviniaceae > Azolla > Azolla caroliniana. The sequence goes on along the minus strand of NW_028230447.1, from coordinate 20,850,268 downwards.
TAGTGAAAACTCTCGTTCCGAAAGTAATGCATGCACATATGTGATCGCCCTTCTTGGTGGGAATTTGAATATGAATCTCACATTATCATGCTTGTTAACAAGTCATCATGTTTATTGACTATTCCCTTATATATTGAGCATGTGATAAGTAAGTGATATTCATCCCCCGCAAGGTTTTCATTACATATCTTCATGTTTGCACGATGATGCCACGATGCTACCTCAACACCTAACTTATGTGTGCAGTTCAGAGAAGTGTTAAGGCTCTCTTAGAGCCAAGGCTCGTGGGGGTAGGGAAATGTGATTATCTTATACATTTTGATATTTTTTCGTTATATTGGGGGTTAATATTTGCAATATAATATTCCAATTTGGACATTTTAGCATATTGCCACTTCATCCTTAGTGCCTGTAATAATTTGTCCTCGATGGTCACATATTTTATAACATCACCTAAGATCTCCCATAAATTGTTTACTCCCCATCTCTTAAACCATTTCATAATGTCAAGTGCCCAACCAGATGAGCGGATTATGCTCTTTTTGATTTTTTGGTACTATGCATCATATGTTCTAAGTTTGTTTGGGCAATCTATGATCAAGCATATTCTTGACTTTTGTGCTATACTTTTACGCTTCTTGCATGGCTAGTACTTCTATAGGTCTAGCACTTGTTTCTAAATAGCATGATAGAAGTGAGATAGTGCAACCCCCCACTTCCACTCCATAAAGAAACACTTGGACGACCATAGCATTGAATAACATCAATCTCACTTCCCATCCTCGAGTATTACTTTGGTTGCATTCATACTCAAACATTGTATAGCAATTCCAATCCCCTTGAAGTTGAGATTCATAACATACATTCCACCTATTTGTTGATGAGACATTAATAACGAGATATTTGAAGCTTTGCAGTGTGGCACCACTTATATTAGTTCTCCCTTGTATATTAAAATGGGGTAGTGTCTTGGTTGTATTGCCTTTATTGCCATCATTTTTGTTTTGTCCACATTAACAGTTAACCTACCGATTTGGCAAAATGTGTCCAATACATCAAGTAATGTTGCATATCATTCAAATTATATGAGAATAAAGCAACATCATAAAAAATATAGGAGTATGAAAACAAGTTCATGCATGAGTTTTGAAACAACTTATCCAATCCTTCTTCTTTTGTCACCTTGTTTACTATTTCTTCAAGTTTATTGATGCACCTGAAGTGTTTGCCTACAATGAATAGTTGTGATTCATGTAGTGTTACTTACAATGAATAATTGTGATTTGTGTAGTGTTTATCTGCAATGAATAATTGTGATTTGTGTAGTGTTTACCTACAATGAATAATTGTGATTCATGTAGTGTTTACCTAAGTAGCATTTGTCTTTAGCTATAGTTTGTGCTTGTGGAATTGAGGATCAAAACCATGCATGTCATCATATCACTAGCATATACATCATTGTATTGGCCAAAGAGACCCATGAGCTATTGTGAAACGCGAGATTAGAACCTTTTAGTTTTTGAAGTGAGCAAGGAACTTCCAATATGTCGAGCTCAATCTGTTACATCATATTGGATACCAACATATGATGGCATCACATGTTTTTGCAAGTCATACCAAAGATTTGGGGCAAATTTTATTTATGGGAGCTACGAAGTAAAAACCTTTTTCTCATGGATGGACATGGCAAATGAAACAATTTGAAGCAACCTAGGGTCTTCTATCATGCCAAATTCACCTCCTCTAGCTTCCTCTATTTGCATTTGTAAAAAGTAACGTGCGGAAGCAAGTATGAAGACCGAACAGAAGGAAGAAAACTCAGGTTTAATGGAGAGCGAGCTTACGCAGTATACGCGGGAGAGACAGAGAGAGTGAGAGAGAAAACACAAGAACTATATTCAACAAAAGATCTCGATTCACTACTCTATACATATGTGTGTTCCATGAACACTTTTATACAAGTCCTCGAAGGACTGACCGAAGTACTGACCGTACTTCAATGCTCTTTAAGAGCTCCTACACTAACTCCCAAATATATTCCTCACGGAATATCTTTCCTAACGGCCTCCCGGTTTACGCACTCGGCCTAACCGATCGGTCCCAACCGATCCGGTCCTCGGCTTCTTCAGCCGATCCGGCCGATGTTGAGCTTGTCTCTCAACACTCCCCCTCAAGCTCAACTCGAGGCTCTTCGGGATCCTCGGGCTCACAGCTCCGGTTCCTCCTGGCTTCACGCCTCGCTCGCGCTCCTCGACCTGTTCGACTCCGCGCGCTTTGACCCTTCCGGTCGGCTTGTCTGCTCATGCGGCCCTTATCAGGTCTTTTGTTGTTGCGGTGTTGACACTTCTCCTGCTACCTTATCTTCCGCTTGGGCCTCGGTTGATTCAGCGTATCTGAATCAAACATCCGAACCGACTCGGCTACCTCCGATCGGTTTTCGCTCTCGTCCGAGTTGGCTGTCTCCAACTCGTCTTCGGTCTTCTCGACCTTGGTGGCGTCATTTTCCCCATGCATGGTTGGCTTCGGCTCTCTCCTTCGGCTGCTCCCCTTCTGTCCTCTTTCGGACTTTTCCGCGGGTCCGCCCTCGGCTTCTTCAGCCGATCCGAAGTCGAACTCAACAACCGAGTCAACAACCGAGTCAACCGACTCGGTGTCGCGGCCTCCGCTCCTTTCCTGCTGCTTTGCTTGGTCGTTCGGGACTGTTCTCCCCCTCAAGTTTGGCACGTCAAGGTGATGCAATCCGAGCGCACCGTAGAATTGCCGCAACTTGTCCAAACCAAGGGGCTTAGTGAAGATGTAGGCAGTCTGCCGATCCGTCGGAACGTTGTCGCGTTGCTACGCGTGTGCGTGGAGAAGGGCGGGACCACGAGGGTCTTGGATTAAGGAGTAGAGGAGAAGGAATCGGACATGGAATGGAAGCTTTGCTCAAGAAGGAGAATAATGAACAAGAGATTAGATTGAACAAGAGGAAGATGGAGACAAGACGATCAACAAGATGTATTAAAACGAAATAAACGATTACAAAATGGTGGCCGCATAGGCTGCACCAAATGACTACTCGACCCCTAACCGACGAAGGTAAAGATAAAGATAAAGAAACCCTAACCCTAACCCTAACGCGGGTCTTGGATTAAGGAGTAGAGGAGAAGGAATCGGACATGGAATGGAAGCTTTGCTCAAGAAGGAGAATAATGAACAAGAGATTAGATTGAACAAGAGGAAGATGGAGACAAGACGACGAACAAGATGTATTAAAACGAAATAAACGATTACAAAATGGTGGCCGCATAGGCTGCACCAAATGACTACTCGACCCCTAACCGACGAAGGTAAAGATAAAGATAAAGAAACCCTAACCCTAACCCTAACGCTCGACCTATGTGGTATACCTCGCACACTCAAAATAGGAAACCCTCACAATGGTGCCTTCCCTCTCCTTTTATAGCACAAGGAGGGAAGACCGTTTACAAAAGCGAGACTAAAATATCCCCTTTCATTCAAAGGGGATATTTGCCTTGATTTGGGGAGGGTGAGATTGATGGCCCACTTAACTCCCACCTCCTCACAAACAACTAGGTACCTATGTACTGCATAGTACCTCTCTCTCTCTCTCTCTCGCGTGGATCTGCGCACAAGACCACACCACCTTTATACCTTAGGGATCTTATGGGGCATTTCTAGCACCATACCCTTTACCCTTATTATTATTACAAATACATTATGTACGTGTGCAACGTTGCACATCGCTCTTTGGCTCTCGTTGCTCGGGTTTCCGCTTGTGGACGAAAATCTTCACGACATCCGCCCCCACCTAACCGCACATCCTCCAGTATGTGCCAAAACATAGGGGAGAGAACACGAGATTTTCGGCCACGACGACCGACCGAGTCCTTAGCGTCCTCGTGGGCCCGCCTGGTTTTGTCTTCCACTTCGAGCAAGACCACCCCGTCCACACGGACCACCGCTGCCTTCTGGTCCACCATCTTCGCCGAATGGTCTCGAACCGTCGGAGCCATCCGATCCGCCACACTCGACGATGTTCCGCGAGTCGTTGCCTCCACCCGATCCGCCACGTCCACCGTGGGTCCTTGAACCACCGTGGAGTCGAGACTGACTTACAGTTGGCCATCCCAAATTTGAAGAGCATACTCAGCACGTAGTGACGTTGCCTGATCAATATGCCTTCGGGGGTACGGATCACTTCGATCCCGAGGAAGTAATGAAGGTCCCCCAGATCCTTCATGTCGAACGAAGCCGCAAGCTGGAGCTTCACGCGGTCGATTTCACGTAGGTCGGGGCCGGTGATGACCAAGTCATCAACATATAGTAAAATACTAACCGGTCCGAGTCGACCTTTCCGGATGAACAGGGAAGAGTCCGATTTTGACATGACGAAGCCCATCCGACGCAGTTGTTGCATGATCTTCGCGTTCCAGGCACGCGGGGCTTGCTTCAATCCGTAAAGGGACTTCTTCAGTCGGCATACTACCGAGGAGTTCATTCCAGAGTGAAATCTGGGGGGTTGTACCATGTACACCTGTTCCTCAAGGTCACCTTGCAGGAACGCATTCTTTACATCCATCTGATGTAAGTGCCACCCCTTCACCGCAGCTACTGCGAGCAAAACACGGACGGTCGTCATTTTCCCGATCGGCGCAAACGTCTCATCGTAGTCAATGCCGTGTTTCTGCACGTAGCCCTTTGCCACTAGCCGAGCCTTGTACCGGTTGACCGAGCCATCGGTGTTGTACTTGACCTTGTACACCCACCTACACCCGATCGGTTTTACCCCTCTTGGTGCGTCAACCAGGTCCCAGGTCTCGTTCTCCGCCAATGCGTGCATCTCTTCCTCCATCGCGGCACGCCAATTCGTGTCTTTAGCCGCTTCTGCGTAGCTCTCCGGCTCACGCACTTCCGCTACACGGGTCATGTACGCATAATGACGCGCCATGTACTCGTTGTATCCGAACCGCAAAACAGGATTCTTCTGGCGGGTAGATCGGCGTAATCTCACATTAGCCGATGTCGAGGCCTTCTCGGTCGACGCGGTCTTCACCTTTAAAGACCCGTCACCTGATCCCTCGGAGTCGGACTCGCGTCGGTCTGACTCGTTCCTATCCGTGCCGGAATCCGACACCTTCTTCTTCCCTTTCTCTTTGTGCGTAAGCCGTCTCCTCGGCTTCCTGCGCGGGGAATGCACGGCCGAGTCTCCACTACTCGCCGGCTCTTCATCGGACTGGTCGTACCGACTCAGTCGTCCAGTCGGTCCACTTAAACGGAGTGAAATCGGACTCTCTTCGCGGGTCTCAATTTCGGGCTCATCCGGAGGCATCTCGGCCTTGCTGACCTCATCGTCAGAGCTCGGATTGGAGTCGGGGTTCGGAGTCGGGGGCTGGTACCAGGACGCAGACACGTCAAACACAACGTCGCGGCTAACACGCGCTTGTTTGGTGCAAGGGTTATAGCACTTATAACCCTTCTGCTCGTCCGAGTAACCGACCAAGATGCATTTCTCAGCCTTTGCGTCCAGCTTCCTCCTTTTCTCCTTCGGTACATGCACATACGCAATGCTACTGAACACCCTCAAGTGTCGCAAGTTTGGCTTCGTTCCGAAATACAGCTCGTGCACCGACACTTTGTCTCCGATCCGGTTCTGGATGTATACCGCGGTCCTTACCGCCTCGGCCCAGTAGAACTTGGGTAGGCTCTTCTCCTCCAACATTGCCCGTGCCGCTTCCACAACTGACCGATTCTTCCTCTCAGCCACGCCGTTCTACTCTGGCGTGTATCTACAACTGAATTCGCGTTGAATTCCCATTTGTTGTAGATAACCGTTGAATTGACTAGAAAAGTACTCTTTCCCGCCATCCGACCGCAGGCACTTGATCTTTCGTCCCGTTTCCGTTTCCACGAACCCTTTGAGGTCCCGGAAACAGTCGAAGACTTCGCTCTTCCTCTCAATGAGGTAGATCCGCGTGTGCCGCGTGTGGTCGTCGATGAAGGAGACGAAATATCAGCTCCCGCCAAGACTAACGTTTTGTGCCGACCCCCATACATCGGAGTGTATAAGGTCGAGCTTATTCCGGCTCCGGTTTTGCTCGTTGGGGAAAGGAAGTCGGTGTTGCTTCCCGAGCTGGAAGGCTTCACAAATTTGTGCCTTTCAGCCACTAAATTTGGGCAATCTGAACACTACCTGTTTCGATTGCAGATCTTGAAGCCGCTGGTAGTTGACGTGGCCTATCCGCTTGTGCCACAAGTCGATGTCCGACTCGATTTTTCTTCCCTTCGCGAACATTGCGGTGTCGCCGTCAGTGGAGTCGAGGATGAACATCCTCCCGTCTCTGCGCCCTTGCGCAATCACATGGCCTTCTTCCTCAATGAAGCACCCAAGGTGTGTAAACCGAACCTCCATCCCTTGGTTGACGATCTGTCCGACCGAGACCAAGTTCTTCGTGATTGTCGGAACGTGCAGCACGTTCATGAGTTTCCCTTTCTGCCCGACATGGCTAAGGGGAACTTCTTCGACATTCGCGATCGGATGCGGAGTGTCGTCTCCAGTTGCGACTACTCCAGGTTGTATCGGTTTTTCAAGGTACGAGAACCACTCCTTATGGCTCGTCATGTGGTTTGATGCGCCGGAGTCTACGTACCACACCTCGTCCAATCTCGGGGTGATCCGTTTCATTGACTTTGCTTCGTGTCTCGTCACGAAGGCAGACCCTTCTCTGGCTCTCCTGGAGTCTTCGGCGTAGTGTGATCGCTGCCGATTTCCCTTGTCGGTATGTCCGGAGCCGTTTCCGGAACCGGTTCTCTCCGAATCGGCGCGCTTCTTCTAGCACTTACTTTCCCTGTGGCCTTTCTTGCCACAGTACCAGGACTCCGCGATGGCCTTCCCTTGCCGGTTCTCATCGCTTCGACTCCCCCTGTTTCCAGAGGGTCCGGAGTTGCTGTCGGCATCACTTCGGTGCCTTCTTCCTTGATCTTGTCGGCCGCCTCCATTGCGCGCCGACTCGCCTCGTCCTCCACGTCCACGGGGCCTATCTCCCTCCGTGTACAACATTCTGCTATCGGTGTGCGTGCTTTTAGACGCACCCGCGTGGTTCTCCTCTACCAGGAGCATTGACTGTAAGTCGAAAAAGGACGGCGTATTCTCCCAGGTACACATAGCCGTCCGGAACGCTCCGAACTTCGACGCCAAACCTCTGAGATAGATCTGGACCATTTCGTTCTCCTCGATGTTCACCTCTATGGAGGCGAGGGAGTCGCAGATATCCTTAGTCTTCGAGGTATAGTCCGCCACCGATAAGTCGCGTTGTCGTAGGTTGCTCAACTCCTGTCGGAGCTGAAGCTTCCTGGTTGTGGTGCTCGCGGCGAAGATCTTCTTCAAATTTTCCCACGCACCCTTCGGCGTCTTTGCATCCCGAACATAGCTCAATAGTTGTTCGCCCACACACGACGCGAAGCAGTATAATACCCTGCTCGCCGATTGCTCCCACGACGGGAAGTCTCTGTGTGTCGATTCGGGTGCCGCGTCATTAGCTCCTTCGACATAACTCTAGTAGTCATGCCCGAGCAGGTACTAGTGCATCATGTAAGACCAAGACGCGTAGTTGGTTCTGTTGAGCTTCTCTGTTGGAAGCGAGCTCGCCATGCGTCTATCCATCGTTCTTCTTGTTCTTCTTCGTCAAGCTGTGTCGGCTGCAGAGAGGTTCTCAACCCTCGTGCTCTGATACCATGTAAAAAGTAACGTGCGGAAGCAAGTATGAAGACCGAACAGAAGGAAGAAAACTCAGGTTTAATGGAGAGCTTGAGCTTACGCAGTATACGCAGTATACGCGGGAGAGACAGAGAGAGTGAGAGAGAGAAAACACAAGAACTATATTCAACAAAAGATCTTGATTCACTACTCTATACATATGTGTGTTCCATGAACACTTTTATACAAGTCCTCGAAGGACTGACCGAAGTACTGACCGTACTTCAATGCTCTTTAAGAGCTCCTACGCTAACTCCCAAATATATTCCTCACGGAATATCTTTCCTAACGGCCTCCCGGTTTACGCACTCGGCCTAACCGATCGGTCCCAACCGATCCAGTCCTCAGCTTCTTCAGCCGATCCGGCCGATGTTGAGCTTGTCTCTCAATAGCATTGAATCGGATAACTACATCTCATGGTCTAACACAACTGCTTTTGTGAGATTTGACTCGATATATTCAATGAATATTTCCTCTGTTGGAACTGTGGAGAGGTCCTATTTAGTGCATATGATCTTTGCAATTGCAAATCCTAATTATGATCATAAAATCTTATGTGTCTATAACAGTAACCATTCGACGTAGTCTATGATACTTTGCAAAACCTTGCAACAAATCTCAAAGAGCAAGATTACTTGGGGATGCTCTACTAAGTACGTTAACACCAACAACGATTATGAAGAAAGGACACACTTTTCCATAGGGATATTCTTGTTGATGCATCCTATCATATCATGAAAGGTAGTGATCCCCATTGGCATGGTAAGAAATATGAGTACACCCTAGGTTATATGAAATATTATGCATTTTTGTCATTAAATTCCTTGTGGAATTTTTAATGCATTGGTTTCCTAAATATATACTGTTGTTGTTAGGAATATGTCCCTCTTGTGGGAGGAGCCGACAGCTCGGCTGAGTAAGAGTCGACAGTCGAAGACAAGCAGTAGCAGAAAGCCAACAATCGATGACAAGGAGGACTCAATATGGAGAGTCGACAGTATAGTAAGTGATCCAGTCGAAGACACGACCGACTAGCCAGGACGATTGGATGGTCGACAACAAGGCTGACTAGTCGGGCCGATTGGAGAATCGACATAGGAGTCAGTTGATTATCGGTTGTTAGTGTTATTATCAAATAATAATAATACTAGAATATTTGTAAATATCTCATAGTGTGTATAAGTATAAATACACCTAGGGCAAATTTTAAGTTGGGGATGTAGAGTAGAATTTTTGTTGTGTAGAGTAGAATAGGGAGAGAGTGTATATGCGTGACGCGTGAGAGAGAGCTCGCGTGCAGACATAGACAGAGAGGTACATGTTGCCTGAACCCTAAGGGGAATATTGTTATGTACACATAACGTTGGTGAGGGTAGGTCACTAATATTTACATTAGTGAAGGTTATGTTCACTAATGTTAAAAAAGGGGCTAATGTGATTGGATAGAAGGACTGATAGGTGCATGCACTATCATGATTTGGGCAACCAATGAATGGAGACCCTTTTAGAAGGGCACATCTATTCAAGGGGCCTAGGAAAAGGTATAATATGAGGCTTAGCTACCCTCATAAGCATATTACATCGAAAGGTTGTTGTCTTAGACACCAGTGGTGCGGGCTAGGCTTTCGTCTCGACGATTGTGTTTATCTCTTCCAAGGTATTAGTCATCCTAATATCCGATGGTATGGGACGTCGGTGGTAGGTTGGCTATTTCTAGATCATAGCTCAGGAGTGGTCGGGTGGAACGGGTTCTTCTATCCAATCTATTTTCCTTCTTTTACTTTACTTTGGTCTATTGATTAGTAATAAACTCTTAACAAATACTCTGTTATGCAAAGTTGTAATATGTTTTCTCTCTCTCTTGTACACCCACTATTATAGTGAAGATCTGTTCTCTCGTGGTTTTCCCCTGGTTTAGGGTTTCCACGCTAAAAACCTGTGTATTCATAGTACACATACACATACACATACATACTTACATACATACATAGTCAGGATAACTTTCAAGTTTGGAGAGAGCCTTCGACTATAGCGAGCCATTGAGTTCGGAGAGCATTCAATTCTGAAGAGCCTTCGAGTTGGAAAAGCCTTTGACTGTAGAGAGCCTTCAAGTCTGATAAGCTTTCGACTCCTAGGAGCGTTCAAGTCCCCAAACGTCTGTAGCTTTCAAGTCCTTGCATCCTCCCTGGTCCAAGTCCGTCGTGGTCCCGCTCGAATAGTGCACACGCACGCATTTACGTGACACCATAGAGAAAAATTGACAATAGAGAAAACAAGAAAAATATAGAAACACATACAAGTCACAACGTAAATTTTTGGCACTCATATAAATGTCACATGTCCTTGCCAATGTCTAGGCATCAAGTTCTCTGCAGTCCTTACATAGTCTGCCAGTGATGCAATGTAGTGATAGCGTAATACAATCAATAAACATTTGGTTGCTTAGAATTCATATATCTTTTAATGTACATGCACCGACATGTGCTATAGTCTTCTTCATTTGAATCCAACCTCTAAAAGTTTTATGAAACGATATTTGTAGTAGATCATCTTTGGGGATGAGTCTCCCATGGTGTGAGACAAGTTGTTTCAGTATAGAGCTATCATAGATATAGTTGTAATACATTGTTCCTTACATCATTTTAGAGAAATGCACAATATTGAAGGACTGTAATTTATTGACATGCTCTTCCATGTAAGTGGGTCTATCGACTCAAAATATGTGTAGTTCTTTTATATACACATCAAATCGGCTATGATGTGAGCATAATGTGTCAAGACACACACACACAGAGAGAGAATTATAGTGCTAAGACAAAGAAAAAGAGAGAATTGAAAGGGAAATATTATATTGCAGAGCAAAACGGATTACAAGGAGTAGGCAACAGAGTTCTATAGAATGATGTTGTACCAATTTAGTTTGGGGATGACTGATAGATTCCTATTTATAAGTAATTTAGAACACTCTGGAATATTCTAGGTCATCCTAGAATGTAGAGTAATCTAGAAGGTTTCTAGAATATTCTAGAAGGTTCTAGTGTATAGAACACTCTAGAATATTCTAGGTCATCCTAGAATGTAGAGTAATCTAGAAGGTTTCTAGAGTATTCTTGAAGGTTCTAGTGTATAGAACACTCTAGAATATTCTAGGTCATTCTAGAATGTAGAGTAATATAGAATAATCCTATGATATTAGATTATATATTCTAAAATATACATATAAGAATATTAATACAATGGTCAAGGATTTGACATGCATATAATAAGGTCATGGGGTCAAGCATGATGTGAGTGTCATTATGACACAATGGAATCGGTTGGTATACTCCTTTATCCAATAAATCTTTTGTATTTCTTATGATTTTACAATACCAAGGCGTATCCCTTTAGGGGGAAAAAAAGTGGGTCTATCGGCTCAAAGAGACATTCGATCTAGCATGTCCCAACTATAAAGCTAAATTAGTCACGAAGGGTTTCTCATAGGAATATGGCGTCGATTTCGACGAGATCTTTTCACCAGTGATGAAAATAACCACCCTTCGATTCCTACTTGCGTAGTGGCAGCCGAAGATTTGGAGTTCATCCACCAAGACCTAAAGACGACATTCCTGCACAACGACCTAGATGAGGAAATCTATATGGAACAACCAAAAGGCTTTATTGAACCAGGTCATGAACGTTTAGTCTACCGACTCAAGAAGAGTCTTTACGGCTTGAAGCAGGCTCCTTGGCAATGGTATAAGAAGTTCGACGATTTTATACAATCCATCGGCTTCTCTAAGAGTGATGAGGACCACTGACTCTTCTAAAAAATAGCTAAAGGTGGGCCTCCCGTCTTCCTCATCCTCTATGTGGATGACATGCTACTCTCTGGCTAACATGTTGGAGAGCACACCGATCTCATTCGGTAGCTATGGTTGAAATTTACCCTGAAGGACCTCGGTCCGACAAGATACATACTCGGAATGAAGATTAATTGGCTCCAGAATTAGTGTCAATTATTTTTGTTGAGCAGACAAGCTCAACCAGATCCGGATCGGTATCCGGAACCAAGAGATGGATCGGAGTGGAACCAGTAGGCCATTAGAGGCCTACGAATCTTGTCTAGTACATAAGCATATTTTTGGGAGTCAATGTCAGTCGCTCGTATGAGCATTGAAGTACTTGTGAGTACTTTTGTCAGTCCTTTTAAGGACTTGTATAAAAGTATAAAAGTGCTCACATAGCACATTGTATGTACAGAGTGTTATTATTTTTTAAATTGAGTTTAATGTTCTGCTCTCTCTGTCTCTCTTGTGTAAGGTTTGCATTAAACTTGTGTCTGTATTCTTTTGCTATCCGGACGAACCGGTTTTGTCTTAGCTTCCGCAATCGTATTCTTTTAAATGGTATTAGAGCACGAGGGTTGAGAACCTCAACAGTCGATAAGTGTTTTCTGAAGACAAACCGTAACACCCGATAAAGAACAGACAAAAGAAGGATATCGACCGAGGAATGGCTAGCTCGCTCCCAACGGAGAAGCTCGACTGATCCAACTATGCATCTTGGTCATACAAGATGCACCAATACCTGCTCGGGCACGGTTACTGGAGTTATGTCGACGGAGCTAATGATACGACACCTAATGCGGCACAAAGGGAGTTGCCGACTTGGGAACAAGCAACAAGTAGGGTAATGTATTGTTTTGCATCTAGTGTCGGTGATCAGCTGCCAAGACGTCAAAGGAAGCTTGGGGAAACTTGAAAAAGGTCTTCACCGCAAGCACTATGGACCAGAAGTTGCAACTCCGATAGGCGTTGAGCAATGTCCGACAGATAGACATGTCGGTGGCCGACTATACGGCCCAAATCAAAGAAATATGCAACTCACTTGCCTCTATCAACGTGACCATTGAGGAAAATGAGATGGTGCTGGTTTGTCTCGGGGGCCTAGCGTCAACGTTCAGAGCATTCCGAACGGAAGTATGTACAAAGGAGAATACCCCCTCGTTTTTCGACCTACAATTGATGCTCCTAGTAGAGGAGAACCACGCGAGTGCGTTAATGAGCACGCACACCGACAACAGGATGTTGTACACGGAAGATCGGCCCCGTGGTCGTGGCGGACGAGGTGGGTCGGCACGCGGTGGAAGCAACCGACAAGAGTAGAACCGGAGACATGGAGATAGTGCCAACAGTAGTTCTAGACCCTCCACAAGCAGGGGGAGTCAAAGCGGCGTCGGAAACCGGCAAGAGAAGACCGCAACGGAATGCCGATATTGTGGCAAGAAAGGCCACCCGGAGAGAGAGTGCTGGAAAAAGCACGCCGATTCGGTCAAATCCGGATCCGGCAAGGCCAGTCGAGGAAGCCGATAAAGCTTGCACTATGCCGAGGAATCGGAAAAATACAGTTGTGGAAATGGAACAGGTCTAGCCTTTGTGATGAAACACAAGGCTAATTCGATGAAGAAGGTCACTTCCGACTTGAAGGAAGTATGGTACGTTGATTCCGGTGCGTCAAATCATATGACAAGCCATGTAGAATGGTTTGCTTATCTGGAAAAACTGGAACAATCGAGGGTGGTCGAATCCGAAGACGACAGCCCGCATACCATCGAGCACATAAGAGAGGTTCCCCTCAACCATGTCGGGTAGAAGGGAAAGCTGATGAACGTTCTACACATCCCGACAATCACAAAGAACCTTGTGTTAGTCGGGCAGATTGTTGACCAAGGGATGCAGGTCCGATTCACACATCTCGCTTGCTTCATCGAAGAAGAGGGCAAAGTAAATGCGCAAGGGCACCAAGACGGGAGGATGTTTATCCTCAACACCAATGTTGTCAGCACCACTATGTTCGCAAAAGGTTAGAAGGTCGAATCGGATATCGACTTGTGGCAAAAGCGGATCGGCCACGTCAACTAACAGAGGCTTCAAGACCTGCAATCGAAACAGGTTGTTTTCATATTGCCAAAATTTAGTGGCCGGAAGGCCCAAATTTGTGAAGCCTGCAAGCTCGGGTAGCAATACCGGCTTCCGTTCCCCACCGAAAGAAACTGGAGCCATAACATGCTCAATCTAATACATTCGGATGCATGGGAACCGTCACTGAACGTTAGTCTTGGCGGGAGCCGATATTTCGTCTCCTTCATCGACGACTACAGCCGACACACATGGATCTACCAAATCGAAAGGAAAAGCGAAATTTTCGACTATTTCCGGAACCTGCAAAGTCTTGTAGAACAGGAAACAGAGAGGAAGATCAAGTGCATGCAATCATATGGCGGAAAAGAATATTTTTCCGGCCAATTCAACATTTATCTGTAACAAATGGGAATTTGGATAGAATTTAGTTGCAGATACACACCGGAACAAAACATTGTGGCCAAAAGGAAGAACCGGTCGATTGTGGAGGGGGCATGGGCAATGCTGGAAGAGAAGAGCATGCCCAAGTTCTATTGGGTTGAAGTTGTTCGGACGGCCGTCTACATCCAAAACCGAATCGGGGATAAGGTGTCAACACAGGAGCTATATTTGTGGCGGAAGCCGAATTTAAGACACCTTAAGATATTCGGTAGCATTGCATATGTGCATGTGCCGGATGAGAAACAAAGAAAGTTGGACCCAAAGTTGGAGAAGTGCATCCTTCTCGGCTACTCACATGAGGAAAAGGGTTATAAGTGTTATAACCCACAAACAAAACAAGTTCGAGTGAGCCGAGATGTCGAATTTGATGAGTCGGCATCATGGTACTCTCTACCGACTCCGATGTCCGACTCCAACCTGATTCCAGAAGATAAGGCCAGTGAGCCCAAAACGATCCGGGCAGAAGATGAAGAAGGATTTGGTACTCTAGATGAGAGTCTGATCTCATTCCGGCTAAGTGGGTTGCATGAGTGACTGAGTCGGAATGACCAGTCCGATGAAGAGTCAGCAAGTAGTGGAGACTCGTTCATGCTCTCCCCGCTCAAGGAACCGAGGAGACGGTTCATGCTCAAAGAGAAAGGGAAGAAGAAGATGTTGGAATATGCCACCGGTAGAGACAAGTCGGATTAGAGCCCAAATCTAGAGAGAACGAAGACGGACCTTCGGGAACAAAGTCCAAGCATGCCAAGAGGGCCTTGCAATCGGCGAACGTTGTCGCGTCGATCTCGGCATATGAGAGCAAACAAAAAGAAAATCGTGAATCCTAGAAGTAAGCATCGGGCTTCTTGTCAAAGGAAGAGGAGAAACAAAAATAATTTGTATTGATATCTGAAGATGATTACAAAATATTTCTTGTACAATAATATAGCTTGTCCCTCCTATTACAATAATATTCCTCGTCTCATGTTCCCCTGACTCTTTTCCCTTTCCCTCTTTAAATAGGTGTCCCCATGCATATGATGCATGTGAGGGTACAACACATGCATGTAGTGCATCTGATGCATGATCGTCATTTGGTGTTCATGCATTACATGTGATGCATGATAGACATCCCACACATTTGAGCTTTCATGTATGAAAATATACATGCCATAGGTACAAACATTAAAATATAACTTTAAAAGAACAAATGACCTAGCCTAATGGTATGTGCATTGTGTTTGGTATGTGAGGTTATGGGTTCAATTCTCTCAAATGTTATTCAACATAATCTTTTAGTTTATTTTTCTATCGTGAAGCAAATCCTTCATGACACCTAAACCCCCACACGCTCCTATTCATCGAGGCCTTGCACTCTATATAACCCTTTACAAAGATTTGAATAAGCTCATATAAATTGGTAGAGGTTATTTTCTTATCGTGGCATGGAAACGTCACGACAATGCGAAGTTGCGCCGATCGACCCGCCAAAAGAACCTCGTAAAAAGGTAAGGATATAATTATGAGTACATGGTGCATCATTATGCGTACATGACGAAAGTAGCAGAAGTGCGTGAGCTGAAGAGCTATGCAGACGCGGTAGAGGACGCACATGGGCGTGCCGCTATGGAGGAAGAGATGCGGGGACTTGATGCCAACGACACATGGGACCTTGTTGACCCTCCCCGACATTGCAAACTAATCGGTTGCAAGTGGGTGTACAAGGTAATGTACAATGTTGACGGCTCGGTCAACCGGTACAAGGCCCGGTTAGTGGCCAAAGGATACGTGCAGACCCACGGAATCGACTACAACGAGATCTTCGCTACGGTAGCGAAGATGACGACGGTTCATGTAGTGCTAGTGGTTGTTGCGGCAAGGGGATGACATCTTCACCAAATGGATGTGAAGAATGTGTTTCTTCAAGGCGACCTTGAAGAACGGGTCTACATGATCCAACCCCCCAGTTTTCAGTTGGAGATGAACAAGTCGGTAGTGTGCCGGCTCAAGAAGTCCCTTTACGGCCTGAAGCAAGCCCCCCGTGTTTGGAATTTGAAGATCACGCACCGGTTGCATAAGATGGGGTTTGCGGCCTCAAAGTTAGACTCTTCGTTGTTCATCCGGAAAGGTTCGGAAGGTCTGGTATGCATCTTATTATACATGGATGATCTAGTCATCATTGGAACCAACCTTGCTGAAATCAGCCGAGTGAAGTCCCAGTTGTCGGATGCATTTGAAATGAAGGACCTGGGGGACCTTCATTACTTCCTCAGGATCGAAGTGATCCACACCCCCGATGGCATATTGTTATCTCAATGACATTACGTGTTGAATATGTTGTACAAGTTCGGCATGACGGATTGTCGACCAATCTCCACACCCCTGGATCGGAACCTAAAGCTTCATCCTGACTCCGGACCAACCTGCGATGAGAAACGGTTCCAAGAAATTGTTGGAAGCCTCGTTTATTTAATGATCACCCGACCCGACATTAGCTATTCGATCGGCATGATCAATTAGTTTATGCAGAAACTGATCGTGGCACACCTTCAGTGCGTGCACCGTATACTGTGGTATGTTAACGACACTAAGGATCGGGGACTTTTATACTAACACATATGGCGACTAGGTAGGAGATGTGTCGGATCGATGGTCCACTTGCGGATTCATGTTTTCTTTGGGTAGCACGGGTGTTGCGTGGAGCAGCAAAAAGCAGACAACTGTGGCTCTGTTGAGCACTGAGGCTGAACGCTACTGTTGCCACATGTGAAGACATTTGGCTTCGACGGCTGCCACAAGACCTAGTACTGACTCCGATCCCAATCTATTGCGACAACATGAGCAACATGTAGCTAGCCAAGTACCCTGTGTTCCATGCTCATACGAAGCACATAGAAGTGCATTATCACTTTGTGTATGATCAGGTCCTCAGAGGTGAAGTAGAACTCTGGAATGTCCGGACGGATCGGCAAGTTGCCAACATATTCACGAAAGCCCTTGGAACCGACAAGTTGCAACATTTTTTGGAGAACAGACATTTGGCTTCGACGGCTGCCACAAGACCTAGTACTGACTCCAATCCCGATCTATTGCGACAACATGAGCAACATGTAGCTAGCCAAGTACCCTGTGTTCCATGCTCATACGAAGCACATAGAAGTGCATTATCACTTTGTGTATGATCAGGTCCTCAGAGGTGAAGTAGAACTCTAGAATGTCCGAACAGATCGGCAAGTTGCCAACATATTCACGAAAGCCCTTGGAACCGACAAGTTGCAACATTTTTTGGAGATTCTTGGTCTTCAACATCTCGACATGCCACACTTGAGGGGGAGAACCGGGACTGATACGGGGAGCACTGGAACGGAAACCGGGAAAACAGGGGGAGACAAGAAGAAAAAGGAAGCCGAGTTTACTGAAGAAGTCGGCACATCCGATGAAGTCGGAACAAGTGGCGACGACATCAGAGTGAAGAAAGACAGATTCGACCCGAACGAGAAGGCCAAGACCTAGACGTGGTCCGATGTGGTGAAGGGCCTGAAGACTGATGATGAATTGGAGACAACCAATTCGAACAAGAGCTGGAATGAATCGGAGACAGCCGATTCTGAAGAAGAGTTTGATTGGAAGGAGTTGAATCAACTGAAGGCCAAACAAACGAGAAGGTAGAGGAAGTCGACACCGTCACGGAGGAACCGACGGGTCGAGAAGTGTTGAAGTCACAACAACGAAGGAGCTGAGAAGGGCCTTATGAGCAAACAAGCCAACCGAGAAGTTCGAGGTGCGCGGGACTGGACGGGTCATGGAAAGCGGAACCAGACGGGTCGAGAAGCGCGAGCAAGGCGGGAAGACGCCAAGGAGAGCCGAAGGAGAGGACCGGCTACCACTGACACTGACATTGCGATCCGACCTCAAGTTGAGCTTGAGGGGAAGTGTTGACCGGACAAGCTCAACTGAGTCTGGATCAGCTGAATAAGTCAAAGCCAGATCGGTATCCGGAATGGAGAACTAGATCAGTATCCGGAACGAAGAGCCACATCGGATTGGAATCGATACGTCGTTAGAGGCCTACAAATCTAGCCTACTACGTAGGCATATTTTTGGGAGTCAGTGTCAGTCGCTCATATGAGCATTGAAGTACTTGTCAGTACTGAATCTATCAGCCCTTTTAAGGACTTGTATAAAAGTGCCCACAGAGCACATTGTATGTACAGAGTGTTATTATTTTTGAAATTGAGTTTAATGTTCTGCTCTCTCTGTCTCTCTTGTGTAAGGTTTCCATTAAACCTGTGTTTGTATTCTTTTGTTATCCAGATGAGCCATTTTGCTATCCATTTTGTCTTAGCTTCTGCAATTTTATTCTTTTACAATTTTTGTCGCAAGTCGATTATATCAAACGTGTCTTGAACGTTTCAACATGCAATCAGCTAAATCAACTTCAACCCTACTCTCCATTAACCTTCGGCTATTTCAACGAGACTATTCGACATCTCGTCCGGAGGGGGAAGATATGAAGTCGATACCATACGCACCAGCAGTTGGCTCCTTAATGTATGCTATGGTCGCAACACGGCTTGATATTGCTCACATCGTAGGAGTTGTCAGTAGATTCATGCACAACCCTGGCCAATCACACTAGAACACAATCAAGCATGTGTTCAGGTATCTAGTAGGCATATAAGACCTTGGCATCCTGTTCGGCCGAACAAGAACCTAGGTGTAGTCGGCTACACCAACTAGGACTTTGTTAGTTGCGTGGACAACTAAAATTCAACGACTGAATACTTCTTCAAATTCGGTAATAGAGGAATTTCATGGAAGTTGAAACTTCAAGAATGCACAACCACTTCAACCACTAAAGGCGAATATGTAGCCGATATTGCACAAGATTTTTCCTCTCCAAACCCTAGCACAATGCATCTTGAGACACACAAGGCACATCATCGTGGGGCACCATAACAACGTCTATTAGATTAAGAAAGAACACAAACACAAAAGGCCATGAGTAGGTATAGCAAAGACAATCAATGATGAAACATCAGAGGACAATATCTAAATCAAGATTTGATAATATCATATACATATAAACTCTCATTACATAATTCTAAGAAGGATCATAAGATTTTACAATAATCCTCCAAGTACAAGAAATAAGAGATCGGAAGAACATAGAGTAGACTAACAAGATGGAGATCAAAACTCACACTACATCAAGAGAAATATTCTAAGGTTCTATATATACTCTTAACCCTCCCACACTCATACTTGTATACAAAAGGGCCTTCATTGTTAGTACTGCATGTATCTTGCCACATGTCGCACGTAACACTTTGAACAACCATTGTCCTTTACATGCTATAGATAGGTCCTCCATTTTGGGTACAAAGACGGCTTCTTCTATCCATGACCTCTTCTAGACATTTGTAGCACGTCAAGGAAGCTTTCCAAAGAGCTATTATTTATTGAAATCCAATATTTCCTTGAAACTTTACGGCCAAAACATTGATTGTCTATTGTAAAGGCACTTTTTGGTTGTATCTTCCCAATTCGCCTTAATTCTTCAAAGCTACCTTCGACCTCTTGACACTAAAGCATCCATAACTATGTCTAAAGTTTCGTAACTAGCTTGTACCCATATCGTACTTTCTTTTAGCTACATTGTTGAGCACAAGTAGCTACAACACAACACTACATCAAACGAGGCAAAAGAGGCTCTATGGCTTGGTCGGTTGGCGTGCACATTTCAACAAGTCGATCCTAATTTGGCTCTAGTTGTCTATAGTGACAATCAGGGTGTAGGGTGTTGTCGCCTTGTCGAAGAACCCGGTCCATCACAACACCTAGAAGCACATCGACGTTCGATAACACTTCGTTTGGGACTGCGTAACTTCAGGGAAGCTCCGCCTTGAGAAGATCTCCACGACCGACAACATATCATATGGGCTGACCAAGTGTCTCACAGCTAACCTATTCTGGTCACTTTGGCACCAGATGGGCTTAAGGAGAAATTTGTCCGATCTAGTTGGACAACAAAGATAACTTCGAACAATCAGCCTCGACAGCCGATCCAGTTTCTACTCTCGAACTAACTGATTCAGTCTCTGCCTCTTTCGCCGTTACCGATTCGGCTATAAGCTAATCTATCCTAGTATCTCTATGTATATCATGTATCTCTTGTTTAATATTACATGTCTCTCCTTAGTGTATACACCCATTACGGGGGAGTGTCGAATATGGGTGTATAATGGCCATATTCACACTTTCCCACTTGGACAGACTAGGTTTAGGATAATTATGTAAATATGTTGAAGGGCAGGGTTAGTTGATCGGCTACCCGAAGTGAAAAGTTTGACAAGTCGGAGTCCAAGTCGGGGTCGGACAAGTATGAAAAGACAAGGTTCGAATTGTAATGTTTGCCAAGTACAAAAATAGAGTAATCTAGAAAATAGGACAATTAGGATAACTGTAGGTTCTTGCCGAACAAGCAAGTGTACAATCTTGAAAGAGTCTCTCAGGTTGCCTATAAAAGGGGCCAAGAGCATTGTATCATTATCGGTCTGTTTTGGTTTAATATAATTTTGGTAGTTGGTGTTATGAGCATTACCATATAATATCCCATGGTGAGAATTTACCACAGTATTCTATACACGTGGATAAGTGTGAGGGTTAAACGAGAGTGTAAAGAAGGGGAGGATTACTTTTAATCCTTGGGATTGAGACAACCCATTAGGCCAAGTGTGAACTTGCTTGGGGGCCTTGGATCTCACTATAAATATGAGACCTTGCTACCCTCATTTCATCATCTTTTGACTACATCGAGACTCCGACGTTGTGGTGGGTCAACTCTTGTAGCGAGCACGCCAACACCAGGTACAACTCGACGCCGCGATGTTTGTATGGGACGCCGATAGAGGCTCGAGTCCGTCTCGATCCCTTTGCTTAGGGGTGGTCGGGTGGATCGGCACCCTTCTTTCTATCTCTCCTTTCTTATTTCATATATATTATATCCTTATCATATGCTTATATTAGAACATCACTCTAATAATTAGAGACTTATCTACGGTGTCGAATGTGTATTTTATTTTCTATCTATTTACTGTGTCAGATGTTTGAATTCATTCTCTGCTACACATATTATGTTATAGCTAGCAATCGATCAGGATCATATGTTCTAATTCTAGTAATTAGTTTCTGTGTGACCATTGTTTACATAAAGTTCTAAGTAAGGAACTAGTGTCGACAAATACCATATCTCCCACCACAATCTTCTTCACGAAACAACTTAGGGAATAAGACGTTTGACCCATTGTGTCTGTTGACAGAGACAACAGGCAGTATACAATGGGATTTGTAACCTAGTTCATGTTGATGTTGAAAGTGCTATTCTTGTATTGTAACATTTTGGAATAAGACAATTACGTTCTCTCTCTCTCTCTCTCTCTCTCTCTCTCTCTCTCTCTCTCTCTCTCTCTCTCTCTCTCTCTCTCACACACACACACACACACACACACACACATATTCTTGTCTCTTTGATATTGAGCTTTGTTAAGTTGCCTTGATAACTTCTGTCATCAACTTGGTGATCTTCATCACATAGTGTTGTTGATGTTTTCGCATTGACGGCCTGGCCTCAGTCTTCAACACTTGCATGCCCATCACCTTTGTATTTAGCATTATCCCTTTCCTTATTTTTCAAGGCGTAACAATCTTTCTATGTCCCTTCTTATAGAAATAATGACACTTGCGTCTACTTCTATTGTTTCCGCCATTGTTCTTGTTTTACTCCTATTATGTTTTTGGTTATTATGAGAACCAACCTCATACACATTATATGCATCTCCATTATGTAAAGTAATCATAGATTTCCTACGAATTTCCTCACTCAATAGAGCTCCACATATGTCATTATAGACTAATTTCCCATTCGGTGCACGATTGCTAACAACAATGCAAAATGTGTCCCATGAGGCATGCAAAGTGCATAAGAGAATGACACTTTTTAGCTCATCGTCAATAGTCATTTTTTAAGCTTGTGGTTGGGACCATAGTCCATCAAAGGCATTCAAATGAGAGGTGACACTATAGTGCACAACTATCTTCGTGGGTAAAAATGATGTATATGTACATATCATTGTAGGCCAAAAAGAACTATGTATGTCCCCCTAGAAAACAACCTCACTCATATGTCAGTCAAGAAGCAACTTCCATTTCACAATCTCACATCAAGTGAGCAAGCACTTAACATGCAATTTCTATGTTGCAATCTACTAAACATATATAGGCAAACAATGGACACTCTTTTGTAAACTAGAAACAAGCAAATGTGTATTGTTTATAGGTTGAGAGAGGGAAAAATATCTCTTCAAAGTGTGTTGAAATGTGGCTAAAAAAGGGAAAAAAAGTTCTTGTTATAACAAGATTGCAGTGGAGATTACCTCACTTGGCTGAAAATTCTTGCAACAACATACACAAAGAGGGAAAACCGAACTATTTCTACCACTCTGATGAATAGAAGTTTTGGTTGGCTCCCTTCAAAATCTTCCACCAAACCCTTCGCTCTGATTAGCAATGGGCGCGGTTCGGTTTCGGTTCGGTTTGGTTTCTTGGCCTTGAAACCAAATCAAACTATTTATTTATATTAAAAACCAAATAAAACTGTTTAAATCTTATGAAGCCATTTAAACCAAACCGTTTATGAAAAATTTAGAACCAAACCAAACCTATAAACCGATAAACCTATCAACCTTCAAAACTTTTAAACCTTTAAACCAAACCACATAAACCGAAACCGCTAAATCGTGAAATTAAAAACCAAACCAAACCGATAAACCGATAAACCGATAAGCCGCTAAACCACTAAACCATGAATTTCAAAACCGAACTGAACCGAAACCAAACCAGATCATAATATTTGAAACCGAACCAAATGGTTTATTTATCTTTGAACCAATAAACCGTTAAGCCATGGCTTAACGGTTCGGTTCGGTTCGATTTGAACCGAAACCATGCCCATTGCTAGCTTTGATACCACTGTTGGGGGTGAGGGAGAAGTGGTTGAGTTGCTGTTTTTTTCCTACAAAGAGAAATAGACAACAAAGAAAAACAAACGAGAAAACAAAGAAACACACACAACTCACAATGTAACTTTTAGCAACACACAGAACCCCTACCATATGTTGACCTATATACATCCTAATAAATAGTGAGAATTATGTTTTGGCCTTTCTTCACTATGTATTAGTGTTTGTCTTGTGTAGGTGGTGTAGCTACAAAGATGTGAGAATTTGGCTAGGAAGTATGCCACGTAAACTTGATACTTGTCTACATGTTTGAGGTTTGGTTCTCTGTATATTTATATAAAGTCACCAATGTAATGAGGCCCTTGTAATTTTGCGTGGTCCTCTACAACATGACACAGTTATTTATCCCACGTGGCCCTCGTCTTGTCCCTTAACCAACAAATTTACAATTTTTTTGGAGTTGAAATTCCTTAGAATTGAATTCCATTCGACAACAAAGATTCAAACTTTGAACCAAAAGACAAGTGCTTAATTCTCCCCTAAAACCTTAAATTGTGTAAGAAACTGAGTGGAGTGTCCGAGAAACGGAATATGGGGGAAGTATCTATGACTTCTCCATTGGGACCCACCCCTCTAGAACCGAGATCCTGGCAAGTTTCCAAATTGCGTGACCCACCCACATAAGCGATAACTTTGATGTAACGGTTACACCAACTTCCTCCTACATGTCATTGTACATGGAAAAAAGAAAGGAACCATGTACTCTACATGTATATTTGTTTTTCTACTCCATTTGTAGAGTTACTCTTCATTCACCACCTTAATCTTTTTTGTAATTTACGCGTATGTGCCATCTCAAAACTACGCATATCTTTTTTATCCGGGCTCATAAGACAAATTGAGAAGGTTGTCCCAATGGATTTGAATCTCTCCTTCGACATATCAATGTGATTGTACAACTTGGGAAATCGTGTACACGACAGATGCAAACACTCCCTCACCCAGTTTCTTAACATGGAAGGACTAACCTCAATAAAAATTAAGTTTTGTTTTAAATTTTTTGAGCAACAAATTCTTGGATGGAGAATATTCAAAGCCAAAAGCTACACTCATGAGATTACTTTGAAATTAATGTCCTTAGGTCATATAATGGCAGACACCTGTCCAAATCTAAGCCAATCCATCAAGCATCTTGCAACAAACGTGGTTGTGTTGAGTTGTCATAGGATGGCGTGAATTCCTTAATATGAAACATACATTGACCAAGATGCTTTGGTGGAAGACAATCAAGACACTTCCCCTTTTGATCGTTAAAAGTTGTCTTTTGAAGACAATAATATCTAACAATCGGATTCGTCGTCTTTTTCGAGTGCATTGTTTAATATATATTATGCTAATGTCCTTCTGTTAAATTATTGACGGTTACACTCTCGACAACAAGTTTTGCTAAATTCTTTCATGGATGTACATGTCCTCCTCAAACACCGCGAAACATCGTCAAGAGTCCCATTAATTGAATATACCTATAATCTTGACCATTAGAGTTTTGTTATGCTTGTTCATGGATGTGGATGATCTCCTAAACGAAAACGCATATATCATACAAGCAACTTCTAGAGTCCCATTAATTGAAAATACGTATATAACGTTCTATTACAAATGAAAAAAATTTAATCAACGGGTCAAACTAGTGTGCGTGTGCATAGCATCATGTTACACATTGTTTTGGGTATTTCGTGCACATATGATCATGTGGCACGTGCATCAAAAGCGTAAATGAGTGGGTTAGTGATAAGGGGGGGATATACCTTCATAATGAGTTGGTTACAAATTGCTTGTTCACTCATTGACTTTAACCAACATTGGCTAATTGTTATTAGACTTAGTTACTAGTTTCTAGTATGTTTTCTAAATTTGAAATATCTACATATTTTTTCCTTTTGTCCAAGTCTCTAGTTGTCTATAATAACTAATACCTAAAAAGGAACAAAATATTGTAATCCAAAAACATTAGTATAACAAACCTCATTCTCATGCAAATACGATGTGCTCTGCTATTATAAAAGAAAGAACCTATTCCATTCCATTCATTTGTTCACATACCTAGTTGTGGTAGATACTCATTCTTACACGTCTCAAGTGTTACTAGGTTGTTAATCAAGAGATATCTCGTTCATCATCAATCATCCCTTAACTCACCATTCATTATCATTATCCTTCCTTGCATTTCTACCCAACATCAACATACTTCAAGAAAACAACGAAAAACATGCCTTGAGAATGGTGCTAAATTAAATCTCCTTATCAACCTTGAGAGTTCGCTAATGTCGATAGACCCTTCAACAAATAAGAATTATTGGAATATCATTGGGAGATTGCTCATTGCAAATTATAGTTTTTTTATTTTTCCTTCTTAATTCTTATTAAGTTGTTTATGCCTTCATTAGAAGTACCTATATGCCTAGAACAAGCTTCAACATTAAAACGAGTCCTCGATGTTGCACTCGAGGCCATTGGAAGCCGTCTGAAGATAGCAAGCTCATCGAACTCGTCTCTCGTCATGGGCCACATAATTGGAATATGATTGGAGAAGAGCTCAAGGGCAGATCAGGTGTAAATATATTACCATTTTTGTGTAACATATATTCGTATATAAACTTGATGTAAGTTATAATTATAAGTTAGTAGATAAGAAATCTATGCATCAATTGCCACCCCCAAATGGTTTAATATAGGGTTCCTCATTAATCTCATGTTTTTAGGAACAAGTATTCGTTCAATCTATTCCTTAGCTTGCTTCATATATACATGACTACATAAGTGTGATTCATTGTGATGATTCTATGTGAGTAATATATCCCTCCACCCCACCATTGTGGATTTGAGCATGTGTTAGAAACAAAAGAATATGAAAACCAATATCCAAGAAAAGGAAATTCTCCAATAGGACAAAGGATTTTAGCAATATGAGCTAAGGGATAAGGAAGTTAATTTCTCTAGATTGAATGGATTTGGCAAATTAGACCCAATGGATAATCCCCTTGGCGAAAAGGAATGATCCGGAGAACACCATGTCTCCAATGGGTAAGATTTCCTTCTCAAGGAAAAACCAAATGATCACCTTCTCTCTTTGATCTAGGAATTCCACTC